>NC_082734.1:34788411-35088411 GCF_030144855.1 Hypanus sabinus | reverse complement strand
TTCTGTGTCCAATGGAATCAGACCCATCACAATCCCATCCGAGTCCAGTCGAATCAGACACATCACAATCCCATCTGAGTCCAATGGTATCAGACCCATCACAATCCCATCTGAGTCCAATGGAATCAGACCCATCACAATACCATCTGAGTCCAGTCGAATCAGACCCATCTCAATCCCATCAGAGTCCAGTCGAATCAGACCCATCACAATCCCATCTGAGTCGAATGGAATCAGACCGATCACAATCCCATCTGAGTCCAATGGAATCAGACCCATCACAATCCGATCTGAGTCCAATGGAATCAGACTCATCACAATCCCTTCTGTGTCCAATGGAATCAGACCCATCACAATCCCATCCGAGTCCAGTCGAATCAGACCCATCACAATCCCATCTGAGTCCAATGGAATCAGACCCATCACAATCCCATCTGAGTCCAATGGAATCAGACCCATCTCAATCCCATCTGAGTCCAATGGAATCAGACCCATCACAATCCCTTCTGTGAACAATGGAATCAGACCCATCACAATCCCATCCGAGTCCAGTCGAATCAGACCCATCTCAATCCCATCTGAGTCCAGTCGACTCAGACCCATCACAATCCCATCTGAGTCCAATGTAATCTGACCCATCACAATCCCATCTGTCCAGTCGAATCAGCCCCATCACAATCCCATCTGATCCAATGGAAACAGACGCACCTCAATCCCATCTGAGTCCCGTCGAATCAGACCCACCTCAATCCCATCTGAGTCCAGTCGAATCAGACCCACCTCAATCCCATCTGAGTCCAATGGAATCAGACCCATCACAATCCCATCTGAGTCCAATGGAATCAGACCCATCACAATCCCATCTGAGTCCAGTCGAATCAGACCCATCACAATCCCTTCTGAGTCCAGTCGAATCGGACCCATCACAATCCCATCTGAGTCCAATGGAATCAGACCCATCACAATCCGATCTGAGTCCAATGGAATCAGACTCATCACAATCCCTTCTGTTTCCAATGGAATCAGACACATCATAATCCCATCCGAGTCCAGTCGAATCAGACCCATCACAATCCCATCTGAGTCCAATGGAATCAGCCCCATCTCAATCCCATCTGAGTCCAATGGAATCAGACCCATCACAATCCCATCTGAGTCCAATGGTATCAGACCCATCACAATCCCATCTGAGTCCAATGGAATCAGACCCATCGCAATACCATCTGAGTCCAGTCGAATCAGACCCATCTCAATCCCATCAGAGTCCAGTCGAATCAGACCCATCACAATCCCATCTGAGTCGAACGGAATCAGACCGATCACAATCCCATCTGAGTCGAATGGAATCAGACCCACCTCAATCCCATCTGAGTCCAATGGAATCAGACCCATCTCAATCCCATCAGAGTCCAGTCGAATCAGACCCATCACAATCCCATCAGAGTCCAATGGAATCAGACCCATTACAATCCCTTCTGTGTCCAATGGAATCAGACCCATCACAATCCCAACCGAGTCCAGTCGAATCAGACCCATCTCAATTCCTTTTGAGTCCAATGGAATCAGACCCATCACAATCCCATCTGAGTCCGGTCGAATCAGACCCACCTCAATCCCATCTGAGTCCAATGGAATCAGACCCATCACAATCGCTTCTGTGACCAATGGAATCAGACCCATCACAATCCCATCCGAGTCCAGTCGAATCAGACCCATCTCAATCCCATCTGAGTCCAGTCGACTCAGACCCATCACAATCCCATCTGAGTCCAATGTAATCTGACCCATCACAATCCCATCTGTCCAGTCGAATCACACCCATCACAATCCCAGCTGAGTCCAATGGAATAGACCCATCACAATCCCATCTGAGTCCAATGGAATAGACCCATCACAATCCCATCTGAGTCGAATGGAATCAGACCCATCACAATCCCATCTGAGTCCAATGGAATCAGACCCATCACAATCCCATCTGAGTCCAATGGAATCAGACGCATCACAATCCCATCTGAGTCCCGTCGAATCAGACCCACCTCAATCCCATCTGAGTCCAGTCGAATCAGACCCACCTCAATCCCATCTGAGTCGAACGGAATCAGACCCATCACAATCCCATCTGAGTCCAATGGAATCAGACCCATCACAATCCCATCTGAGTCCAGTCGAATCAGACCCATTAGAATCCCATCTGATTCCAATGGAATCAGACCCACCTCAATCCCATCTGAGTCGAATGGAATCAGACCCATCACAATCCCATCTGAGTCCAGTCGAATCAGACCCATCTCAATCCCATCTGAGTCCAGTCGAATCAGACCCATCACAATCCCATCAGAGACCAGTCGAATCAGACCCATCACAATCCCATCTGAGTCGAATGGAATCAGAACCACCTCAATCCCATCTGAGTCCAATGGAATCAGACCCACCTCAATCCCATCTGAGTCCAATGGAATCAGACCCACCTCAATCCCAACTGAGTCCAGTCGAATCAGACCCACCTCAATCCCATCTGAGTCGAATGGAATCAGACCCATCACAATCCCATATGAGTCCAATGGAATCAGACCCATTACAATCCCATCTGAGTCCAATGGAATCAGACCCATCACAATCCCATCTGAGTCCAGTCGAATCAGACCCATTAGAATCCCATCTGATTCCAATGGAATCAGACCCACCTCAATCCCATCTGAGTCGAATGGAATCAGACCCATCACAATCCCATCTGAGTCCAGTCGATTCAGACCCATCTCAATCCCATCTGAGTCCAGTCGAATCAGACCCATCACAATCCCATCAGAGTCCAGTCGAATCAGACCCATCACAATCCCATCAGAGTCGAATGGAATCAGACCCACCTCAATCCCATCTGAGTCCAATGGAATCAGACCCACCTCAATCCCATCTGAGTCCCGTCGAATCAGACCCATCACAATCCCATCTGAGTCCAATGGAATCAGACCCATCACAATCGGATCTGAGTCCAATGGAATCAGACTCATCACAATCCCTTCTGTGTCCAATGGAATCAGACCCATCACAATCCCATCCGAGTCCAGTCGAATCAGACCCATCACAATCCCATCTGAGTCCAATGGTTTCAGACCCATCACAATCCCATCTGAGTCCAATGGAATCAGACCCATCACAATACCATCTGAGTCCAGTCGAATCAGACCCATCACAATCCCATCTGAGTCGAATGGAATCAGACCGATCACAATCCCATCTGAGTCCAATGGAATCAGACCCATCACAATCCGATCTGAGTCCAATGGAATCAGACTCATCACAATCCCTTCTGTGTCCAATGGAATCAGACCCATCACAATCCCATCCGAGTCCAGTCGAATCAGACCCATCACAATCCCATCTGAGTCCAATGGAATCAGACCCATCACAATCCCATCTGAGTCCAATGGAATCAGACCCATCTCAATCCCATCTGAGTCCAATGGAATCAGACCCATCACAATCCCTTCTGTGAACAATGGAATCAGACCCATCACAATCCCATCCGAGTCCAGTCGAATCAGACCCATCTCAATCCCATCTGAGTCCAATGTAATCTGACCCATCACAATCCCATCTGTCCAGTCGAATCAGCCCCATCACAATCCCATCTGATCCAATGGAAACAGACGCACCTCAATCCCATCTGAGTCCCGTCGAATCAGACCCACCTCAATCCCATCTGAGTCCAGTCGAATCAGACCCACCTCAATCCCATCTGAGTCGAATGGAATCAGACCCATCACAATCCCATCTGAGTCCAATGGAATCAGACCCATCACAATCCCATCTGAGTCCAGTCGAATCAGACCCATCACAATCCCTTCTGAGTCCAGTCGAATCGGACCCATCACAATCCCATCTGAGTCCAATGGAATCAGACCCATCACAATCCGATCTGAGTCCAATGGAATCAGACTCATCACAATCCCTTCTGTGTCCAATGGAATCAGACACATCATAATCCCATCCGAGTCCAGTCGAATCAGACCCATCACAATCCCATTTGAGTCCAATGGAATCAGACCCATCACAATCCCATCTGAGTCCAATGGAATCAGACCCATCACAATACCATCTGAGTCCAGTCGAATCAGACCCATCTCAATCCCATCAGAGTCCAGTCGAATCAGACCCATCACAATCCCATCTGAGTCGAACGGAATCAGACCGATCACAATCCCATCTGAGTCGAATGGAATCAGACCCACCTCAATCCCATCTGAGTCCAATGGAATCAGACCCATCTCAATCCCATCAGAGTCCAGTCAAATCAGACCCATCACAATCCCATCAGAGTCCAGTCGAATCAGACCCATCACAATCCCATCTGAGTCGAATGGAATCAGACCCACCTCAATCCCATCTGAGTCCAATGGAATCAGACCCACCTCAATCCCATCTGAGTCCAATGGAATCAGACCCATCTCAATCCCATCTGAGTCCCGTCGAATCAGACCCATCACAATCCCATCTGAGTCGAATGGAATCAGACCGATCACAATCCCATCTGAGTCCAATGGAATCAGACTCATCCCAATCCCTTCTGTGTCCAATGGAATCAGACCCATCACAATCCCATCCAAGTCCAGTCGAATCAGACCCAACACAATCTCATCTGAGTCCAATGGAATCAGACCCATCACAATCCCATCTGAGTCCCGTCGAATCAGACCCACCTCAATCCCCTCTGAGTCCAGTCGAATCAGACCCACCTCAATCCCATCTGAGTCGAATGGAATCAGCCCATCACAATCCCATCTGAGTCCAATGGAATCAGACCCATCACAATCCCATCTGAGTCCAGTCGAATCAGACCCATCACAATCCCATCAGAGTCCAGTCGAATCAGACCCATCACAAACCCATCTGAGTCGAATGGAATCAGAACCACCTCAATCCCATCTGAGTCCAATGGAATCAGACCCACCTCAATCCCATCTGAGTCCAATGGAATCAGACCCACCTCAATCACATCTGAGTCCAGTCGAGTCAACCCACCTCAATCCCATCTGAGTCGAATGGAATCAGACCCATCACAATCCCATCTGAGTCCAATGGAATCAGACCCATCACAATCCCATCTGAGTCCAGTCGAATCAGACCCATCTCAATCCCATCTGAGTCCAGTCGAATCAGACCCATTAGAATCCCATCCATTCCAATGGAATCAGACCCACCTCAATCCCATCTGAGTCGAATGGAATCAGACCCATCACAATCCCATCTGAGTCCAGTCGAATCAGACCCATCTCAATCCCTTCTGAGTCCAGTCGAATCAGACCCATCACAATCCCATCAGAGTCCAGTCGAATCAGACCCATCACAAACCCATCTGAGTCGAATGGAATCAGAACCACCTCAATCCCATCTGAGTCCAATGGAATCAGACCCACCTCAATCCCATCTGAGTCCAATGGAATCAGACCCACCTCAATCACATCTGAGTCCAGTCGAGTCAACCCACCTCAATCCCATCTGAGTCGAATGGAATCAGACCCATCACAATCCCATCTGAGTCCAATGGAATCAGACCCATCACAATCCCAAATGAGTCCAATGGAATCAGACCCATCACAATCCCATCTGAGTCCAGTCGAATCAGACCCATTAGAATCCCATCTGATTCCAATGGAATCAGACCCACCTCAATCCCATCTGAGTCGAATGGAATCAGACCCATCACAATCCCATCTGAGTCCAGTCGATTCAGACCCATCTCAATCCCATCTGAGTCCAGTCGAATCAGACCCATCACAATCCCATCAGAGTCCAGTCGAATCAGACCCATCACAATCCCATCTGAGTCGAATGGAATCAGACCCACCTTAATCCCATCTGAGTCCAATGGAATCAGACCCACCTCAATCCCATCTGAGTCCAATGGAATCAGACCCATCTCAATCCCATCTGAGTCCCGTCGAATCAGACCCATCACAATCCCATCTGAGTCCAATGGAATCAGACCCATCACAATCGGATCTGAGTCCAATGGAATCAGACTCATCACAATCCCTTCTGTGTCCAATGGAATCAGACCCATCACAAGCCCATCCGAGTCCAGTCGAATCAGACCCATCACAATCCCATCTGAGTCCAATGGTATCAGACCCATCACAATCCCATCTGAGTCCAATGGAATCAGTCCCATCACAATACCATCTGAGTCCAGTCGAATCAGACCCATCTCAATCCCATCAGAGTCGAATGGAATCAGACCCATCACAATCCCATCTGAGTCCAATGGAATCAGACCCATCACAATCCCAAATGAGTCCAATGGAATCAGACCCATCACAATCCCATCTGAGTCCAGTCGAATCAGACCCATTAGAATCCCATCTGATTCCAATGGAATCAGACCCACCTCAATCCCATCTGAGTCGAATGGAATCAGACCCATCACAATCCCATCTGAGTCCAGTCGATTCAGACCCATCTCAATCCCATCTGAGTCCAGTCGAATCAGACCCATCACAATCCCATCAGAGTCCAGTCGAATCAGACCCATCACAATCCCATCTGAGTCGAATGGAATCAGACCCACCTTAATCCCATCTGAGTCCAATGGAATCAGACCCACCTCAATCCCATCTGAGTCCAATGGAATCAGACCCATCTCAATCCCATCTGAGTCCCGTCGAATCAGACCCATCACAATCCCATCTGAGTCCAATGGAATCAGACCCATCACAATCGGATCTGAGTCCAATGGAATCAGACTCATCACAATCCCTTCTGTGTCCAATGGAATCAGACCCATCACAAGCCCATCCGAGTCCAGTCGAATCAGACCCATCACAATCCCATCTGAGTCCAATGGTATCAGACCCATCACAATCCCATCTGAGTCCAATGGAATCAGTCCCATCACAATACCATCTGAGTCAAGTCGAATCAGACCCATCTCAATCCCATCAGAGTCCAGTCGAATCAGCCCCATCACAATCCCATCTGATTCGAATGGAATCAGACCGATCACAATCCTATCTGTGTCCAATGGAATCAGACCCATCACAATCCGATCTGAGTCCAATGGAATCAGACTCATCACAATCCCTTCTGTGTCCAATGGAATCAGACCCATCACAATCCCATCCGAGTCCAGTCGAATCAGACCCATCACAATCCCATCTGAGTCCAATGGAATCAGACCCATCACAATCCCATCTGAGTCCAATGGAATCAGACCCATCTCAATCCCATCTGAGTCCAATGGAATCAGACCCACCTCAATCCCATCTGAGTCCAATGGAATCAGACTCATCACAATCCCTTCTGTGTCCAATGGAATCAGACCCATCACAAGCCCATCCGAGTCCAGTCGAATCAGACCCATCACAATCCCATCTGAGTCCAATGGTATCAGACCCATCACAATCCCATCTGAGTCCAATGGAATCAGTCCCATCACAATACCATCTGAGTCCAGTCGAATCAGACCCATCTCAATCCCATCAGAGTCCAGTCGAATCAGCCCCATCACAATCCCATCTGATTCGAATGGAATCAGACCGATCACAATCCTATCTGTGTCCAATGGAATCAGACCCATCACAATCCGATCTGAGTCCAATGGAATCAGACTCATCACAATCCCTTCTGGTTCCAATGGAATCAGACCCATCACAATCCCATCCGAGTCCAGTCGAATCAGACCCATCACAATCCCATCTGAGTCCAATGGAATCAGACCCATCACAAACCCATCTGAGTCCAATGGAATCAGACCCATCTCAATCCCATCTGAGTCCAATGGAATCAGACCCATCACAATCCCTTCTGTGAACAATGGAATCAGACCCATCACAATCCCATCCGAGTCCAGTCGAATCAGACCCATCTCAATCCCATCTGAGTCCAGTCGACTCAGACCCATCACAATCCCATCTGAGTCCAATGTAATCTGACCCATCACAATCCCATCTGTCCAGTCGAATCAGCCCCATCACAATCCCATCTGATCCAATGGATACAGACGCACCTCAATCCCATCTGAGTCCCGTCGAATCACACCCACCTCAATCCCATCTGAGTCCAGTCGAATCAGACCCACCTCAATCCCATCTGAGTCGAATGGAATCAGACCCATCACAATCCCATCTGAGACCAATGGAATCAGACCCATCACAATCCCATCTGAGTCCAGTCGAATCAGACCCATCACAATCCCTTCTGAGTCCAGTCGAATCGGACCCATCACAACCCCATCTGAGTCCAATGGAATCAGACCCATCACAATCCGATCTGAGTCCAATGGAATCAGACTCATCACAATCCCTTCTGTGTCCAATGGAATCAGACACATCATAATCCCATCCGAGTCCAGTCGAATCAGACCCATCACAATCCCATCTGAGTCCAATGGAATCAGACCCATCTCAATCCCATCTGAGTCCAATGGAATCAGACCCATCACAATCCTTTCTGTGACCAATGGAATCAGATCCATCACAATCACATCCGAGTCCAGTCGAATCAGACCCATCTCAATCCCATCTGAGTCCAGTCGAATCAGAACCATCACAATCCCATCTGAGTCCAGTCGAATCAGCCCCATCACAATCCCATCTGATCCAATGGAAACAGACGCACCTCAATCCCATCTGAGTCCCGTCGAATCAGACCCACCTCAATCCCATCTGAATCCAGTCGATTCAGACCCACCTCAATCCCATCTGAGTCGAATGGAATCAGACCCATCACAATCCCATCTGAGTCCAATGGAATCAGACCCATCACAATCCGATCTGAGTCCAATGGAATCAGACTCATCACAATCCCTTCTGTGTCCAATGGAATCAGACACATCATAATCCCATCCGAGTCCAGTCGAATCAGACCCATCACAATCCCATCTGAGTCCAATGGAATCAGACCCATCTCAATCCCATCTGAGTCCAATGGAATCAGACCCAACACAATCCCTTCTGAGTCCAGTCGAATCAGAACCATCACAATCCCATCTGAGTCCAGTCGAATCAGACCAATCACAATCCCATCTGAGTCCAATGGAATAGACCCATCACAATCCCATCTGAGTCCAATGGAATAGACCCATCACAATCCCATCTGAGTCCCGTCGAATCAGACCCAGCTCAATCCCATCTGAGTCCAGTCGAATCAGACCAATCACAATCCCATCTGAGTCCAATCGAATAGACCCATCACAATCCCATCTGAGACCAATGGAATAGACCCATCACAATCCCATCTGAGTCCCGTCGAATCAGACCCAGCTCAATCCCATCTGAGTCCACTCGAATCAGACCCATCACAATCCCATCTGAGTCGAATGGAATCAGACCCATCACCATCCCATCTGAGTCCAATGGAATCAGACCCTTCACAATCCCATCTGAGTCCAGTCGAATCAGCCCCATCACAATCCCAACTGAGTCCAGTCGAATCAGACCCATCTCAATTCCTTTTGAGTCCAATGGAATCAGACCCATCACAATCCCATCTGAGTCCCGTCGAAACAGACCCACCTCAATCCCATCTGAATCCAGTCGAATCAGACCCACCTCAATCACATCTGAGTCGAATGGAATCAGACCCATCACAATCCCATCTGAGTCCTATGGAATCAGACCCATCACAATCCCATCTGAGTCCAATGGAATCAGACCCATCACAATCCCATCTGAGTCCAGTCGAATCAGACCCATTAGAATCCCATCTGATTCCAATGGAATCAGACCCACCTCAATCCCATCTGAGTCGAATGGAATCAGACCCATCACAATCCCATCTGAGTCCAGTCGAATCAGACCCATCTCAATCCCATCTGAATCCAGTCGAATCAGACCCATCACAATCCCATCAGAGTCCAGTCGAATCAGACCCATCACAATCCCATCTGAGTCGAATGGAATCAGACCCACCTCAATCCCATCTGAGTCCAATGGAATCAGACCCACCTCAATCCCATCTGAGTCCAATGGAATCAGACCCATCTCAATCCCATCTGAGTCCAGTCGAATCAGACCCATCACAATCCCATCTGAGTCCAATGGAATCAGACCCATCACAATCCCATCTGATCCAATGGAAACAGACGCACCTCAATCCCATCTGAGTCCCGTCGAATCAGACCCACCTCAATCCCATCTGAATCCAGTCGATTCAGACCCACCTCAATCCCATCTGAGTCGAATGGAATCAGACCCATCACAATCCCATCTGAGTCCAATGGAATCAGACCCATCACAATCCGATCTGAGTCCAATGGAATCAGACTCATCACAATCCCTTCTGTGTCCAATGGAATCAGACACATCATAATCCCATCCGAGTCCAGTCGAATCAGACCCATCACAATCCCATCTGAGTCCAATGGAATCAGACCCATCTCAATCCCATCTGAGTCCAATGGAATCAGACCCAACACAATCCCTTCTGTGACCAATGGAATCACACCCATCACAATCCCATCCGAGTCCAGTCGAATCAGACCCATCTCAATCCCATCTGAGTCCAGTCGAATCAGAACCATCACAATCCCATCTGAGTCCAGTCGAATCAGACCAATCACAATCCCATTTGAGTCCAATGGAATAGACCCATCACAATCCCATCTGAGTCCAATGGAATAGACCCATCACAATCCCATCTGAGTCCCGTCGAATCAGACCCAGCTCAATCCCATCTGAGTCCAGTCGAATCAGACCAATCACAATCCCATCTGAGTCCAATCGAATAGACCCATCACAATCCCATCTGAGACCAATGGAATAGACCCATCACAATCCCATCTGAGTCCCGTCGAATCACACCCAGCTCAATCCCATCTGAGTCCACTCGAATCAGACCCATCACAATCCCATCTGAGTCGAATGGAATCAGACCCATCACCATCCCATCTGAGTCCAATGGAATCAGACCCTTCACAATCCCATCTGAGTCCAGTCAAATCAGCCCCATCACAATCCCAACTGAGTCCAGTCGAATCAGACCCATCTCAATTCCTTTTGAGTCCAATGGAATCAGACCCATCACAATCCCATCTGAGTCCCGTCGAAACAGACCCACCTCAATCCCATCTGAGTCCAGTCGAATCAGACCCACCTCAATCCCATCTGAGTCGAATGGAATCAGACCCATCACAATCCCATCTGAGTCCTATGGAATCAGACCCATCACAATCCCATCTGAGTCCAATGGAATCAGACCCATCACAATCCCATCTGAGTCCAGTCGAATCAGACCCATTAGAATCCCATCTGATTCCAATGGAATCAGACCCACCTCAATCCCATCTGAGTCGAATGGAATCAGACCCATCACAATCCCATCTGAGTCCAGTCGAATCAGACCCATCTCAATCCCATCTGAATCCAGTCGAATCAGACCCATCACAATCCCATCAGAGTCCAGTCGAATCAGACCCATCACAATCCCATCTGAGTCGAATGGAATCAGATCCACCTCAATCCCATCTGAGTCCAATGGAATCAGACCCACCTCAATCCCATCTGAGTCCAATGGAATCAGACCCATCTCAATCCCATCTGAGTCCAGTCGAATCAGACCCATCACAATCCCATCTGAGTCCAATGGAATCAGACCCATCACAATCGGATCTGAGTCCAATGGAATCAGACTCATCACAATCCCTTCTGTGTCCAATGGAATCAGACACATCACAATCCCATCCGAGTCCAGTCGAATCAGACCCATCACAATCCCATCTGAGTCCAATGGAATCAGACCCATCACAATACCATCTGAGTCCAGTCGAATCAGACCCATCACAATCCCATCAGAGTCCAGTCGAATCAGACACATCACAATCCCATCTGAGTCGAATGGAATCAGACCCATCACAATCCCATCTGAGTCCAATGGAATCAGACCCATCACAATCCGATCTGAGTCCAATGGAATCAGACTCATCACAATCCCTTCTGTGTCCAATGGAATCAGACCCATCACAATCCCATCCGTGTCCAGTCGAATCAGACCCATCACAATCCCATCTGAGTCCAATGGAATCAGACCCATCACAATCCCATCTGAGTCCAATGGAATCAGACCCATCTCAATCCCATCTGAGTCCAATGGAATCAGACCCATCACAATCGCTTCTGTGACCAATGGAATCAGACCCATCACAATCCCATCCGAGTCCAGTCGAATCAGACCCATCTCAATCCCATCTGAGTCCAGTCGACTCAGACCCATCACAATCCCATCTGAGTCCAATGTAATCTGACCCATCACAATCCCATCTGTCCAGTCGAATCAGACCCATCTCAATCCCATCTGAGTCCAGTCGAATCAGACCCATCACAATCCCATCAGAGTCCAGTCGAATCAGACCCATCACAATCCCATCTGAGTCGAATGGAATCAGACCCATCTCAATCCCATCTGAGTCCAGTCGAATCAGAACCATCACAATCCCATCTGAGTCCAGTCGAATATGACCAATCACAATCCCATCTGAGTCCAATGGAATAGACCCATCACAATCCCATCTGAGTCCAATGGAATAGACCCATCACAATCCCATCTGAGTCCCGTCGAATCAGACCCAGCTCAATCCCATCTGAGTCCAGTCGAATCAGACCAATCACAATCCCATCTGAGTCCAATCGAATAGACCCATCACAATCCCATCTGAGACCAATGGAATAGACCCATCACAATCCCATCTGAGTCCGGTCGAATCAGACCCAGCTCAATCCCATCTGAGTCCACTCGAATCAGACCCATCACAATCCCATCTGAGTCGAATGGAATCAGACCCATCACCATCCCATCTGAGTCCAATGGAATCAGACCCTTCACAATCCCATCTGAGTCCAGTAGAATCAGCCCCATCACAATCCCAACTGAGTCCAGTCGAATCAGACCCATCTCAATTCCTTTTGAGTCCAATGGAATCAGACCCATCACAATCCCATCTGAGTCCCGTCGAAACAGACCCACCTCAATCCCATCTGAGTCCAGTCGAATCAGACCCACCTCAATCCCATCTGAGTCGAATGGAATCAGACCCATCACAATCCCATCTGAGTCCTATGGAATCAGACCCATCACAATCCCATCTGAGTCCAATGGAATCAGACCCATCACAATCCCATCTGAGTCCAGTCGAATCAGACCCATTAGAATCCCATCTGATTCCAATGGAATCAGACCCACCTCAATCCCATCTGAGTCGAATGGAATCAGACCCATCACAATCCCATCTGAGTCCAGTCGAATCAGACCCATCTCAATCCCATCTGAATCCAGTCGAATCAGACCCATCACAATCCCATCAGAGTCCAGTCGAATCAGACCCATCACAATCCCATCTGAGTCGAATGGAATCAGACCCACCTCAATCCCATCTGAGTCCAATGGAATCAGACCCACCTCAATCCCATCTGAGTCCAATGGAATCAGACCCATCTCAATCCCATCTGAGTCCAGTCGAATCAGACCCATCACAATCCCATCTGAGTCCAATGGAATCAGACCCATCACAATCCCATCTGATCCAATGGAAACAGACGCACCTCAATCCCATCTGAGTCCCGTCGAATCAGACCCACCTCAATCCCATCTGAATCCAGTCGATTCAGACCCACCTCAATCCCATCTGAGTCGAATGGAATCAGACCCATCACAATCCCATCTGAGTCCAATGGAATCAGACCCATCACAATCCGATCTGAGTCCAATGGAATCAGACTCATCACAATCCCTTCTGTGTCCAATGGAATCAGACACATCATAATCCCATCCGAGTCCAGTCGAATCAGACCCATCACAATCCCATCTGAGTCCAATGGAATCAGACCCATCTCAATCCCATCTGAGTCTAATGGAATCAGACCCAACACAATCCCTTCTGTGACCAATGGAATCACACCCATCACAATCCCATCCGAGTCCAGTCGAATCAGACCCATCTCAATCCCATCTGAGTCCAGTCGAATCACTACCATCACAATCCCATCTGAGTCCAGTCGAATCAGACCAATCACAATCCCATCTGAGTCCAATGGAATAGACCCATCACAATCCCATCTGAGTCCAATGGAATAGACCCATCACAATCCCATCTGAGTCCCGTCGAATCAGACCCAGCTCAATCCCATCTGAGTCCAGTCGAATCAGACCAATCACAATCCCATCTGAGTCCAATCGAATAGACCCATCACAATCCCATCTGAGACCAATGGAATAGACCCATCACAATCCCATCTGAGTCCCGTCGAATCAGACCCAGCTCAATCCCATCTGAGTCCACTCGAATCAGACCCATCACAATCCCATCTGAGTCGAATGGAATCAGACCCATCACCATCCCATCTGAGTCCAATGGAATCAGACCCTTCACAATCCCATCTGAGTCCAGTCAAATCAGCCCCATCACAATCCCAACTGAGTCCAGTCGAATCAGACCCATCTCAATTCCTTTTGAGTCCAATGGAATCAGACCCATCACAATCCCATCTGAGTCCCGTCGAAACAGACCCACCTCAATCCCATCTGAGTCCAGTCGAATCAGACCCACCTCAATCCCATCTGAGTCGAATGGAATCAGACCCATCACAATCCCATCTGAGTCCTATGGAATCAGACCCATCACAATCCCATCTGAGTCCAATGGAATCAGACCCATCACAATCCCATCTGAGTCCAGTCGAATCAGACCCATTAGAATCCCATCTGATTCCAATGGAATCAGACCCACCTCAATCCCATCTGAGTCGAATGGAATCAGACCCATCACAATCCCATCTGAGTCCAGTCGAATCAGACCCATCTCAATCCCATCTGAATCCAGTCGAATCAGACCCATCACAATCCCATCAGAGTCCAGTCGAATCAGACCCATCACAATCCCATCTGAGTCGAATGGAATCAGACCCACCTCAATCCCATCTGAGTCCAATGGAATCAGACCCACCTCAATCCCATCTGAGTCCAGTCGAATCAGACCCATCACAATCCCATCTGAGTCCAATGGAATCAGACCCATCACAATCGGATCTGAGTCCAATGGAATCAGACTCATCACAATCCCTTCTGTGTCCAATGGAATCAGACCCATCACAATCCCATCTGAGTCCAATGGAATCAGACCCATCACAATACCATCTGAGTCCAGTCGAATCAGACCCATCACAATCCCATCAGAGTCCAGTCGAATCAGACACATCACAATCCCATCTGAGTCGAATGGAATCAGACCCATCACAATCCCATCTGAGTCCAATGGAATCAGACCCATCACAATCCGATCTGAGTCCAATGGAATCAGACTCATCACAATCCCTTCTGTGTCCAATGGAATCAGACCCATCACAATCCCATCCGTGTCCAGTCGAATCAGACCCATCACAATCCCATCTGAGTGCAATGGAATCAGACCCATCGCAATCCCATCTGAGTCCAGTCGTATCAGACCCATTAGAATCCCATCTGATTCCAATGGAATCAGACCCACCTCAATCCCATCTGAGTCGAATGGAATCAGACCCATCACAATCCCATCTGAGTCCAGTCGAATCAGACCCATCTCAATCCCATCTGAGTCCAGTCGAATCAGACCCATCACAATCCCATCAGAGTCCAGTCGAATCAGACCCATCACAATCCCATCTGAGTCGAATGGAATCAGACCCACCTCAATCCCATCTGAGTCCAATGGAATCAGACCCACCTCAATCCCATCTGAGTCCAATGGAATCAGACTCATCACAATCCCTTCTGTGTCCAATGGAATCAGACCCATCACAATCCCATCCGAGTCCAGTCGAATCAGACCCATCACAATCCCATCTGAGTCCAATGGAATCAGACCCATCACAATACCATCTGAGTCCAGTCGAATCAGACCCATCACAATCCCATCAGAGTCCAGTCGAATCAGACCCATCACAATCCCATCTGAGTCGAATGGAATCAGACCCATCACAATCCCATCTGAGTCCAATGGAATCAGACCCATCACAATCCGATCTGAGTCCAATGGAATCAGACTCATCACAATCCCTTCTGTATCCAATGGAATCAGACCCATCACAATCCCATCCGCGTCCAGTCGAATCACACCCATCACAATCCCATCTGAGTCCAATGGAATCAGACCCATCACAATCCCAACTGAGTCCAATGGAATCAGACCCATCTCAATCCCATCTGAGTCCAATGGAATCAGACCCATCACAATCGCTTCTGTGACCAATGGAATCAGACCCATCACAATCCCATCCGAGTCCAGTCGAATCAGACCCATCTCAATCCCATCAGAGTCCAGTCGACTCAGACCCATCACAATCCCATCTGAGTCCAATGTAATCTGACCCATCACAATCCCATCTGTCCAGTCGAATCACACCCATCACAATCCCAGCTGAGTCAAGTCGCATCAGAACCATCACAATCCCATCTGAGTCCAATGGAATAGACCCATCACAATCCCATCTGAGTCCAATGGAATAGACCCATCACAATCCCATCTGAGTCCAATGGAATAGACAAATCACAATCCCATCTGAGTCCCGTCGAATCAGACCCACCTCAATCCCATCTGAGTCCAGTCGAATCAGACCCATCACAATCCCATCTGAGTCGAATGGAATCAGACCCATCACAATCCCATCTGAGTCCAATGGAATCAGACCCATCTCAATCCCATCTGAGTCCAGTCGAATCAGACTCATCACAATCCCATCAGAGTCCAGTCGAATCAGACTCATCACAATCCCATCTGAGTCCAATGGAATCAGACCCACCTCAATCCCATCTGAGTCCAATGGAATCAGACCCATCTCAATACCATCTGAGTCCAGTCGAATCAGACCCATCACAATCCCATCTGAGTCCAATGGAATCAGACCCATCTCAATCCCATCTGAGTCCAATGGAATCAGACCCATCACAATCGCTTCTGTGACCAATGGAATCAGACCCATCACAATCCCATCCGAGTCCAGTCGAATCAGACCCATCTCAATCCCATCAGAGTCCAGTCGACTCAGACCCATCACAATCCCATCTGAGTCCAATGTAATCTGACCCATCACAATCCCATCTGTCCAGTCGAATCACACCCATCACAAT
The DNA here is from genome assembly GCF_030144855.1 of Hypanus sabinus. Classification (NCBI taxonomy): domain Eukaryota; kingdom Metazoa; phylum Chordata; class Chondrichthyes; order Myliobatiformes; family Dasyatidae; genus Hypanus; species Hypanus sabinus. The sequence continues at coordinate 35,071,323 of NC_082734.1, read as the reverse complement.
CCCAGCTGAGTCAAGTCGAATCAGAACCATCACAATCCCATCTGAGTCCAATGGAATAGACCCATCACAATCCCATCTGAGTCCAATGGAATAGACCCATCACAATCCCATCTGAGTCCAATGGAATAGACAAATCACAATCCCATCTGAGTCCCGTCGAATCAGACCCACCTCAATCCCATCTGAGTCCAGTCGAATCAGACCCATCACAATCCCATCTGAGTCGAATGGAATCAGACCCATCACAATCCCATCTGAGTCCAATGGAATCAGACCCATCTCAATCCCATCTGAGTCCAGTCGAATCAGACTCATCACAATCCCATCAGAGTCCAGTCGAATCAGACTCATCACAATCCCATCTGAGTCCAATGGAATCAGACCCACCTCAATCCCATCTGAGTCCAATGGAATCAGACCCATCTCAATACCATCTGAGTCCAGTCGAATCAGACCCATCACAATCCCATCTGAGTCCAATGGAATCAGACTCATCACAATCCCTTCTGTGTCCAATGGAATCAGACCCATCACAATCCCATCCGAGTCCAGTCGAATCAGACCCATCACAAACCCATCTGAGTCCAATGGTATCAGACCCATCACAATCCCATCTGAGTCCAATGGAATCAGACCCATCACAATACCATCTGAGTCCAGTCGAATCAGACCCATCTCAATCCCATCAGAGTCCAGTCGAATCAGAACCATCACAATCCCATCTGAGTCGAATGGAATCAGACCCATCACAATCCCATCTGAGTCCAATGGAATCAGACCCATCACAATCCGATCTGAGTCCAATGGAATCAGACTCATCACAATCCCTTCTGTGTCCAATGGAATCAGACCTATCACAATCCCATCCGAGTCCAGTCGAATCAGACCCATCACAATCCCATCTGAGTCCAATGGAATCAGACCCATCACAATCCCATCTGAGTCCAATGGTATCAGACCCATCACAATCCCATCTGAGTCCAATGGAATCAGACCCATCACAATACCATCTGAGTCCAGTCGAATCAGACCCATCTCAATCCCATCAGAGTCCAGTCGAATCAGAACCATCACAATCCCATCTGAGTCGAATGGAATCAGACCCATCACAATCCCATCTGAGTCCAATGGAATCAGACCCATCACAATACGATCTGAGTCCAATGGAATCAGACTCATCACAATCCCTTCTGTGTCCAATGGAATCAGACCCATCACAATCCCATCCGAGTCCAGTCGAATCAGACCCATCACAATCCCATCTGAGTCCAATGGAATCAGACCCATCACAATCCCATCTGAGTCCAATGGAATCAGACCCATCTCAATCCCATCTGAGTCCAATGGAATCAGACCCATCACAATCCCTTCTGTGACCAATGGAATCAGACCCATCACAATCCCGTCCGAGTCCAGTCGAATCAGACCCATCTCAATCCCATCTGAGTCCAGGCGACTCAGACCCATCACAATCCCACCTGAGTCCAATGTAATCTGACCCATCACAATCCCATCTGTCCAGTCGAATCACACCCATCACAATCCCAGCTGAGTCAAGTCGAATCAGACCCATCACAATCCCATCTGAGTCCAATGGAATAGACCCATCACAATCCCATCTGAGTCCAATGGAATAGACCCATCACAATCCCATCTGAGTCCAATGGAATAGACCCATCACAATCCCATCTGAGTCCCGTCGAATCAGACCCACCTCAATCCCATCTGAGTCCTGTCGAATCAGACGCATCACAATCCCATCTGAGTCCAATGGAATCAGACCCTTCACAATCCCATCTGAGTCCAGTCGAATCAGCCCCATCACAATCCCATCTGATCCAATGGAAACAGACGCACCTCAATCCCATCTGAGTCCCGTCGAATCAGACCCACCTCAATCCCATCTGAGTCCAGTCGAATCAGACCCACCTCAATCCCATCTGAGTCGAATGGAATCAGACCCATCACAATCCCATCTGAGTCCAATGGAATCAGACCCATCACAATCCCATCTGAGTCCAGTCGAATCAGACCCATCACAATCCCTTCTGAGTCCAGTCGAATCGGACCCAACACAATCCCATCTGAGTCCAATGGAATCAGACCCACCTCAATCACATCTGAGTCCCGTCGAATCAGACCCACCTCAATCCCATCTGAGTCGAATGGAATCAGACCCATCACAATCCCATCTGAGTCCAATGGAATCAGACCCATCACAATCCCATCTGAGTCCAGTCGAATCAGACCCATTAGAAACCCATCTGATTCCAATGGAAGCAGACCCACCTCAATCCCATCTGAGTCCAATGGTATCAGACCCATCACAATCCCATCTGAGTCCAATGGAATCAGACCCATCACAATACCATCTGAGTCCAGTCGAATCAGACCCATCTCAATCCCATCAGAGTCCAGTCGAATCAGAACCATCACAATCCCATCTGAGTCGAATGGAATCAGACCCATCACAATCCCATCTGAGTCCAATGGAATCAGACCCATCACAATCCGATCTGAGTCCAATGGAATCAGACTCATCACAATCCCTTCTGTGTCCAATGGAATCAGACCTATCACAATCCCATCCGAGTCCAGTCGAATCAGACCCATCACAATCCCATCTGAGTCCAATGGAATCAGACCCATCACAATCCCATCTGAGTCCAATGGTATCAGACCCATCACAATCCCATCTGAGTCCAATGGAATCAGACCCATCACAATACCATCTGAGTCCAGTCGAATCAGACCCATCTCAATCCCATCAGAGTCCAGTCGAATCAGAACCATCACAATCCCATCTGAGTCGAATGGAATCAGACCCATCACAATCCCATCTGAGTCCAATGGAATCAGACCCATCACAATACGATCTGAGTCCAATGGAATCAGACTCATCACAATCCCTTCTGTGTCCAATGGAATCAGACCCATCACAATCCCATCCGAGTCCAGTCGAATCAGACCCATCACAATCCCATCTGAGTCCAATGGAATCAGACCCATCACAATCCCATCTGAGTCCAATGGAATCAGACCCATCTCAATCCCATCTGAGTCCAATGGAATCAGACCCATCACAATCCCTTCTGTGACCAATGGAATCAGACCCATCACAATCCCATCCGAGTCCAGTCGAATCAGACCCATCTCAATCCCATCTGAGTCCAGGCGACTCAGACCCATCACAATCCCACCTGAGTCCAATGTAATCTGACCCATCACAATCCCATCTGTCCAGTCGAATCACACCCATCACAATCCCAGCTGAGTCAAGTCGAATCAGACCCATCACAATCCCATCTGAGTCCAATGGAATAGACCCATCACAATCCCATCTGAGTCCAATGGAATAGACCCATCACAATCCCATCTGAGTCCAATGGAATAGACCCATCACAATACCATCTGAGTCCCGTCGAATCAGACCCACCTCAATCCCATCTGAGTCCTGTCGAATCAGACGCATCACAATCCCATCTGAGTCCAATGGAATCAGACCCTTCACAATCCCATCTGAGTCCAGTCGAATCAGCCCCATCACAATCCCATCTGATCCAATGGAAACAGACGCACCTCAATCCCATCTGAGTCCCGTCGAATCAGACCCACCTCAATCCCATCTGAGTCCAGTCGAATCAGACCCACCTCAATCCCATCTGAGTCGAATGGAATCAGACCCATCACAATCCCATCTGAGTCCAATGGAATCAGACCCATCACAATCCCATCTGAGTCCAGTCGAATCAGACCCATCACAATCCCTTCTGAGTCCAGTCGAATCGGACCCATCACAATCCCATCTGAGTCCAATGGAATCAGACCCACCTCAATCACATCTGAGTCCCGTCGAATCAGACCCACCTCAATCCCATCTGAGTCGAATGGAATCAGACCCATCACAATCCCATCTGAGTCCAATGGAATCAGACCCATCACAATCCCATCTGAGTCCAGTCGAATCAGACCCATTAGAAACCCATCTGATTCCAATGGAAGCAGACCCACCTCAATCCCATCTGAGTCGAATGGAATCAGACCCATCACAATCCCATCTGAGTCCAGTCGAATCAGACCCATCTCAATCCCATCTGAGTCCAATGGAATCAGACCCATCACAATCCCTTCTGTGACCAATGGAATCAGACCCATCACAATCCCATCCGAGTCCAGTCGAATCAGACCCATCTCAATCCCATCTGAGTCCAGGCGACTCAGACCCATCACAATCCCACCTGAGTCCAATGTAATCTGACCCATCACAATCCCATCTGTCCAGTCGAATCACACCCATCACAATCCCAGCTGAGTCAAGTCGAATCAGACCCATCACAATCCCATCTGAGTCCAATGGAATAGACCCATCACAATCCCATCTGAGTCCAATGGAATAGACCCATCACAATCCCATCTGAGTCCAATGGAATAGACCCATCACAATCCCATCTGAGTCCCGTCGAATCAGACCCACCTCAATCCCATCTGAGTCCTGTCGAATCAGACGCATCACAATCCCATCTGAGTCCAATGGAATCAGACCCTTCACAATCCCATCTGAGTCCAGTCGAATCAGCCCCATCACAATCCCATCTGATCCAATGGAAACAGACGCACCTCAATCCCATCTGAGTCCCGTCGAATCAGACCCACCTCAATCCCATCTGAGTCCAGTCGAATCAGACCCACCTCAATCCCATCTGAGTCGAATGGAATCAGACCCATCACAATCCCATCTGAGTCCAGTCGAATCAGACCCATCACAATCCCTTCTGAGTCGAATGGAATCAGACCCATCACAATCCCATCTGAGTCCAATGGAATCAGACCCATCACAATCCCATCTGAGTCCAATGGAATCAGACCCATCACAATCCCATCTGAGTCCAGTCGAATCAGACCCATTAGAATCCCATCTGATTCCAATGGAATCAGACCCACCTCAATCCCATCTGAGTCGAATCGAATCAGACCCATCACAATCCCATCTGAGTCCAGTCGAATCAGACCCATCTCAATCCCATCTGAGTCCAGTCGAATCAGACCCATCACAATCCCATCAGAGTCCAGTCGAATCAGACCCATCACAATCCCATCTGAGTCCATTGGAATCAGACCCAGCTCAATCCCATCTGAGTCCAATGGAATCAGACCCACCTCAATCCCATCTGAGTCCAATGGAATCAGACCCATCTCAATCCCATCTGAGTCCAGTCGAATCAGACCCATCACAATCCCATCTGAGTCCAATGGAATCAGACCCATCACAATCGGATCTGAGTCCAATTGAATCAGACTCATCACAATCCCTTCTGTGTCCAATGGAATCAGACCCATCACAATCCCATCCGAGTCCAGTCGAATCAGACCCATCACAATCCCATCTGAGTCGAATGGTATCAGACCCATCACAATCCCATCTGAGTCCAATGGAATCAGACCCATCACAATACCATCTGAGTCCAGTCGAATCAGACCCATCTCAATCCCATCAGAGTCCAGTCGAAACAGAACCATCACAATCCCATCTGAGTCGAATGGAATCAGACCCATCACAATCCCATCTGAGTCCAATGGAATCAGACCCATCACAATCCGATCTGAGTCCAATGGAATCAGACTCATCACAATCCCTTCTGTGTCCAATGGAATCAGACCCATCACAATCCCATCCGAGTCCAGTCGAATCAGACCCAACACAATCCCATCTGAGTCCAATGGAATCAGACCCATCACAATCCCATCTGAGTCCAATGGTATCAGACCCATCACAATCCCATCTCAGTCCAATGGAATCAGACCCATCACAATACCATCTGAGTCCAGTCGAATCAGACCCATCTCAATCCCATCAGAGTCCAGTCAAATCAGTACCATCACAATCCCATCTGAGTCGAATGGAATCAGACCCATCACAATCCCATCTGAGTCCAATGGAATCAGACCATCACAATCCCATCTGAGTCCAATGGAATCAGACCCATCACAATCCCATCTGAGTCCAGTCGAATCAGACCCATTAGAATCCCATCTGATTCCAATGGAATCAGACCCACCTCAATCCCATCTGAGTCGAATGGAATCAGACCCATCACAATCCCATCTGAGTCCAATGGAATCAGACCCATCACAATCGCATCTGAGTCGAATGGAATCAGACCCATCACAATCCCATCTGAGTCCAGTCGAATCAGACCCATCTCAATCCCATCTGAGTCCAGTCGAATCAGACCCATCACAATCCCATCTGAGTCCAATGGAATCAGACCCACCTCAATCCCATCTGAGTCCAATGGAATCAGACCCATCTCAATCCCATCTGAGTCCAGTCGAATCAGACCCATCACAATCATATCTGAGTCCAATGGAATCAGACCCATCTCAATCGGATCTGAGTCCAATGGAATCAGACTCATCACAATCCCTTCTGTGTCCAATGGAATCAGACCCATCACAATCCCATCCGAGTCCAGTCGAATCAGACCCATCACAATCCCATCTGAGTCGAATGGTATCAGACCCATCACAATCCCATCTGAGTCCAATGGAATCAGACCCATCACAATACCATCTGAGTCCAGTCGAATCAGACCCATCTCAATCCCATCAGAGTCCAGTCGAATCAGAACCAACACAATCCCATCTGAGTCGAATGGAATCAGACCCATCACAATCCCATCTGAGTCCAATGGAATCAGACCCATCACAATCCGATCTGAGTCCAATGGAATCAGACTCATCACAATCCCTTCTGTGTCCAATGGAATCAGACCCATCACAATCCCATCCGAGTCCAGTCGAATCAGACCCATCACAATCCCATCTGAGTCCAATGGAATCAGACCCATCACAATCCCATCTGAGTCCAATGGTATCAGACCCATCACAATCCCATCTGAGTCCAATGGAATCAGACCCATCACAATACCATCTGAGTCCAGTCGAATCAGACCCATCTCAATCCCATCAGAGTCCAGTCGAATCAGAACCATCACAATCCCATCTGAGTCGAATGGAATCAGACCCATCACAATCCCATCTGAGTCCAATGGAATCAGACCCATCACAATCCGATCTGAGTCCAATCGAATCAGACTCATCACAATCCCTTCTGTGTCCAATGGAATCAGACCCATCACAATCCCATCCGAGTCCAGTCGAATCAGACCCATCACAATCCCATCTGAGTCCAATGGAATCAGACCCATCACAATCCCATCTGAGTCCAATGGAATCAGACCCATCTCAATCCCATCTGAGTCCAATGGAATCAGACCCATCACAATCCCTTCTGTGACCAATGGAATCAGACCCATCACAATCCCATCCGAGTCCAGTCGAATCAGACCCATCTCAATCCCATCTGAGTCCAGTCGACTCAGACCCATCACAATCCCATCTAATGTAATCTGACCCATCACAATCCCATCTGTCCAGTCGAATCACACCCATCACAATCCCAGCTGAGTCAAGTCGAATCAGACCCATCACAATCCCATCAGAGTCCAGTCGAATCAGACCCATCACAATCCCATCTGAGTCCAATGGAATCAGACCCACCTCAATCCCATCTGAGTCCAATGGAATCAGACCCACCTCAATCCCATCTGAGTCCAATGGAATCAGACCCATCTCAATCCCATCTGAGTCCAGTCGAATCAGACCCATCACAATCCCTTCTGTGTCCAATGGAATCAGACCCATCACAATCCCATTCGAGTCCAGTCGAATCAGACCCATCACAATCCCATCTGAGTCCAATGGAATCAGACCCATCACAATCGGATCTGAGTCCAATGGAATCAGACTCATCACAATCCCTTCTGTGTCCAATGGAATCAGACCCATCACAATCCCATCCGAGTCCAGTCGAATCAGACCCATCACAATCCCATCTGAGTCCAATGGTATCAGACCCATCACAATCCCATCTGAGTCCAATGGAATCAGACCCATCACAAAACCATCTGAGTCCAGTCGAATCAGACCCATCTCAATCCCATCAGAGTCCAGTCAAATCAGAACCAACACAATCCCATCTGAGTCGAATGGAATCAGACCCATCACAATCCCATCTGAGTCCAATGGAATCAGACCCATCACAATCCGATCTGAGTCCAATGGAATCAGACTCATCACAATCCCTTCTGTGTCCAATGGAATCAGACCCATCACAATCCCATCCGAGTCCAGTCGAATCAGACCCATCACAATCCCATCTGAGTCCAATGGAATCAGACCCATCACAATCCCATCTGAGTCCAATGGTATCAGACCCATCACAATCCCATCTGAGTCCAATGGAATCAGACCCATCACAATATCATCTGAGTCCAGTCGAATCAGACCCATCTCAATCCCATCAGAGTCCAGTCGAATCAGAACCATCACAATCCCATCTGAGTCGAATGGAATCAGACCCATCACAATCCCATCTGAGTCCAATGGAATCAGACCCATCACAATCCGATCTGAGTCCAATGGAATCAGACTCATCACAATCCCTTCTGTGTCCAATGGAATCAGACCCATCACAATCCCATCCGAGTCCAGTCGAATCAGACCCATCACAATCCCATCTGAGTCCAATGGAATCAGACCCATCACAATCCCATCTGAGTCCAATGGAATCAGACCCATCTCAATCCCATCTGAGTCCAATGGAATCAGACCCATCACAATCCCTTCTGTGACCAATGGAATCAGACCCATCACAATCCCATCCGAGTCCAGTCGAATCAGACCCATCTCAATCCCATCTGAGTCCAGTCGACTCAGACCCATCACAATCCCATCTGAGTCCAATGTAATCTGACCCATCACAATCCCATCTGTCCAGTCGAATCACACCCATCACAATCCCCGCTGAGTCAAGTCGAATCAGACCCATCACAATCCCATCTGAGTCCAATGGAATAGACCCATCACAATCCCATCTGAGTCCAATGGAATAGACCCATCACAATCCCATCTGAGTCCCGTCGAATCAGACCCACCTCAATCCCATCTGAGTCCTGTCGAATCAGACCCATCACAATCCCATCTGAGTCGAATGGAATCAGACCCATCACCATCCCATCTGAGTCCAATGGAATCAGACCCATCACAATCCCATCTGAGTCCAATGTAATCAGACCCTTCACAATCCCATCTGAGTCCAGTCGAATAAGCCCCATCACAATCCCATCTGAGTCCAGTCGAATCAGCCCCATCACAATCCCATCTGATCCAATGGAAACAGACGCACCTCAACCCCATCTGAGTCCCGTCGAATCAGACCCACCTCAATCCCATCTGAGTCCAGTCGAATCAGACCCACCTCAATCCCATCTGAGTCGAATGGAATCAGACCCAGCACAATCCCATCTGAGTCCAATGGAATCAGACCCATCACAATCCCATCTGAGTCCAGTCGAATCAGACCCATCACAATCCCTTCTGAGTCCAGTCGAATCGGACCCATCACAATCCCATCTGAGTCCAATGGAATCAGACCCATCACAATCCGATCTGAGTCCAATGGAATCAGACTCATCACAATCCCTTCTGTGTCCAATGGAATCAGACACATCATAATCCCATCCGAGTCCAGTCGAATCAGACCCATCACAATCCCATCTGAGTCCAATGGAATCAGACCCATCTCAATCCCATCTGAGTCCAATGGAATCAGACCCATCACAATCCCTTCTGTGACCAATGGAATCAGACCCATCACAATCCCATCCGAGTCCAGTCGAATCAGACCCATCTCAATCCCATCTGAGTCCAGTCGAATCTGAACCATCACAATCCCATCTGAGTCCAGTCGAATCAGACCAATCACAATCCCATCTGAGTCCAATGGAATAGACCCATCACAATCCCATCTGAGTCCAATGGAATAGACCCATCACAATCCCATCTGAGTCCCGTTGAATCAGACCCAGCTCAATCCCATCTGAGTCCACTCGAATCAGACCCATCACAATCCCATCTGAGTCGAATGGAATCAGACCCATCACCATCCCATCTGAGTCCAATGGAATCAGACCCTTCACAATCCCATCTGAGTCCAGTCGAATCAGCCCCATCACAATCCCATCTGAGTCCAGTCGAATCAGCCCCATCACAATCCCATCTGATCCAATGGAATCAGACGCAACTCAATCCCATCTGAGTCCAGTCGAATCAGGTCCATCAAAATCCCATCTCAGTCCAATGGAATCAGACCCATCGCAATCCCATCTGAGTCCAGTCAAATCAGACCCATCTCAATCCCATCTGAGTCCAGTCGTATCAGACCCATTACAATCCCATCTGAGTCCAATGGAATCAGACCAATCTCAATCTCATCTGAGTCCAGTCGAATCGGACCCATCACAATCCCATCTGAGTCCAATGGAATCAGACCCATTACAATCCCTTCTGTGTCCAATGGAATCAGACCCATCACAATCCCAACCGAGTCCAGTCGAATCAGACCCATCTCAATTCCTTTTGAGTCCAATGGAATCAGACCCATCACAATCCCATCTGAGTCCAATGGAATCAGACCCATCACAATCCCATCTGAGTCCAGTCGAATCAGACCCATCACAATCCCTTCTGAGTCCAGTCGAATCGGACCCATCACAATCCCATCTGAGTCCAATGGAATCAGACCCATCACAATCCGATCTGAGTCCAATGGAATCAGACTCATCACAATCCCTTCTGTGTCCAATGGAATCAGACACATCATAATCCCATCCGAGTCCAGTCGAATCAGACCCATCACAATCCCATCTGAGTCCAATGGAATCAGACCCATCTCAATCCCATCTGAGTCCAATGGAATCAGACCCATCACAATCCCTTCTGTGACCAATGGAATCAGACCCATCACAATCCCATCCGAGTCCAGTCGAATCAGACCCATCTCAATCCCATCTGAGTCCAGTCGAATCTGAACCATCACAATCCCATCTGAGTCCAGTCGAATCAGACCAATCACAATCCCATCTGAGTCCAATGGAATAGACCCATCACAATCCCATCTGAGTCCAATGGAATAGACCCATCACAATCCCATCTGAGTCCCGTTGAATCAGACCCAGCTCAATCCCATCTGAGTCCACTCGAATCAGACCCATCACAATCCCATCTGAGTCGAATGGAATCAGACCCATCACCATCCCATCTGAGTCCAATGGAATCAGACCCTTCACAATCCCATCTGAGTCCAGTCGAATCAGCCCCATCACAATCCCATCTGAGTCCAGTCGAATCAGCCCCATCACAATCCCATCTGAGTCCAGTCAAATCAGGTCCATCAAAATCCCATCTCAGTCCAATGGAATCAGACCCATCGCAATCTGATCTGAGTCCAGTCAAATCAGACCCATCTCAATCCCATCTGAGTCCAGTCGTATCAGACCCATTACAATCCCATCTGAGTCCAATGGAATCAGACCCATCTCAATCTCATCTGAGTCCAGTCGAATCGGACCCATTACAATCCCATCTGAGTCCAATGGAATCAGACCCATTACAATCCCTTCTGTGTCCAATGGAATCAGACCCATCACAATCCCAAACGAGTCCAGTCGAATCAGACCCATCTCAATTCCTTTTGAGTCCAATGGAATCAGACCCATCACAATCCCATCTGAGTCCGAACGAATCAGACCCACCTCAATCCCATCTGAGTCCAGTCGACTCAGACCCATCACAATCCCATCTGAGTCCAATGTAATCTGACCCATCACAATCCCATCTATCCAGTCGAATCACACCCATCACAATCCCAGCTGAGTCAAGTCGAATCAGACCCATCACAATCCGATCTGAGTCCAATGGAATAGACGCATCACAATCCCATCTGAGCCAATGGAATAGACCCATCACAATCCCATCTGAGTCCCGTCGAATCAGACCCACATCAATCCCATCTGAGTCCAGTCGAATCAGACCCACCTCAATCCCATCTGATTCCAATGGAATCAGACCCACCTCAATCCCATCTGAGTCGAATTTAATCAGACCCATCACAATCCCATCTGAGTCCAGTCGAATCAGACCCATCTCAATCCCATCTGAGTCCAGTCGAATCAGACCCATCACAATCCCATCAGAGTCCAGTCGAATCAGACCCATCACAATCCCATCTGAGTCGAATGGAATCAGACCCACCTCAATCCCATCTGAGTCCAATGGAATCAGACCCACCTCAATCCCATCTGAGTCCAATGGAATCCGACCCATCTCAATCCCATCTGAGTCCAGTCGAATCAGACCCATCACAATCCCATCAGAGTCCAGTCGAATCAGACCCATCACAATCCCATCAGAGTCCAGTCGAATCAGACCCATCACAATCCCATCTGAGTCCAATGGAATAGACCCATCACAATCCCATCTGAGTCCAACGGAATAGACCCATCAGAATCCCATCTGAGTCCAATGGAATAGACCCATCACAATCCCATCTGAGTCCCGTCGAATCAGACCCAGCTCAATCCCATCTGAGTCCCGTCGAATCAGACCCATCACAATCCCATCTGATCCAATGGAATCAGACCCATCACAATCCCATCTGAGTCCAGTCGAATCAGATCCATCAAAATCCCATCTCAGTCCAATGGAATCAGACCCATCGCAATCTGATCTGAGTTCAGTCAAATCAGACCCATCTCAATCCCATCTGAGTCCAGTCGTATCAGACCTATTACAATCCCATCTGAGTCCAATGGAATCAGACCCATCTCAATCTCATCTGAGTCCAGTCGAATCGGAACCATCACAATCCCATCTGAGTCCAATGGAATCAGACCCATCACAATCCGATCTGAGTCCAATGGAATCAGACTCATCACAATCCCTTCTGTGTCCAATGGAATCAGACACATCATAATCCCATCCGAGTCCAGTCGAATCAGACCCATCACAATCCCATCTGAGTCCAATGGAATCAGACCCATCTCAATCCCTTCTGTGACCAATGGAATCAGACCCATCACAATCCCATCCGAGTCCAGTCGAATCAGACCCATCTCAATCCCATCTGAGTCCAGTCGAATCTGAACCATCACAATCCCATCTGAGTCCAGTCGAATCAGACCAATCACAATCCCATCTGAGTCCAATGGAATAGACCCATCACAATCCCATCTGAGTCCAATGGAATAGACCCATCACAATCCCATCTGAGTCCCGTTGAATCAGACCCAGCTCAATCCCATCTGAGTCCACTCGAATCAGACCCATCACAATCCCATCTGAGTCGAATGGAATCAGACCCATCACCATCCCATCTGAGTCCAATGGAATCAGACCCTTCACAATCCCATCTGGGTCCAGTCGAATCAGCCCCATCACAATCCCATCTGAGTCCAGTCGAATCAGCCCCATCACAATCCCATCTGATCCAATGGAATCAGACGCAACTCAATCCCATCTGAGTCCAGTCGAATCAGGTCCATCAAAATCCCATCTCAGTCCAATGGAATCAGACCCATCGCAATCTGATCTGAGTCCAGTCAAATCAGACCCATCTCAATCCCATCTGAGTCCAGTCGTATCAGACCCATTACAATCCCATCTGAGTCCAATGGAATCAGACCCATCTCAATCTCATCTGAGTCCAGTCGAATCGGACCCATCACAATCCCATCTGAGTCCAATGGAATCAGACCCATTACAATCCCTTCTGTGTCCAATGGAATCAGACCCATCACAATCCCAACCGAGTCCAGTCGAATCAGACCCATCTCAATTCCTTTTGAGTCCAATGGAATCAGACCCATCACAATCCCATCTGAGTCCAATGGAATCAGACCCATCACAATCTCATCTGAGTCCAGTCGAATCAGACCCATCACAATCCCTTCTGAGTCCAGTCGAATCGGACCCATCACAATCCCATCTGAGTCCAGTCGAATCAGACCAATCACAATCCCATCTGAGTCCAATGGAATAGACCCATCACAATCCCATCTGAGTCCAATGGAATAGACCCATCACAATCCCATCTGAGTCCCGTTGAATCAGACCCAGCTCAATCCCATCTGAGTCCACTCGAATCGGACCCATCACAATCCCATCTGAGTCCAATGGAATCAGACCCATTACAATCCCTTCTTTGTCCAATGGAATCAGACCCATCACAATCCCAACCGAGTCCAGTCGAATCAGACCCATCTCAATTCCTTTTGAGTCCAATGGAATCAGACCCATCACAATCCCATCTGAGTCCGGACGAATCAGACCCACCTCAATCCCATCTGAGTCCAGTCGACTCATACCCATCACAATCCCATCTGAGTCCAATGTAATCTGACCCATCACAATCCCATCTGTCCAGTCGAATCACACCCATCACAATCCCAGCTCAGTCAAGTCGAATCAGACCCATCACAATCCGATCTGAGTCCAATGGAATAGACCCATCACAATCCCATCTGAGCCAATGGAATAGACCCATCACAATCCCATCTGAGTCCCGTCGAATCAGACCCACCTCAATCCCATCTGAGTCCAGTCGAATCAGACCCACCTCAATCCCATCTGATTCCAATGGAATCAGACCCACCTCAATCCCATCTGAGTCGAATTTAATCAGACCCATCACAATCCCATCTGAGTCCAGTCGAATCAGACCCATCTCAATCCCATCTGAGTCCAGTCGAATCAGACCCATCACAATCCCATCAGAGTCCAGTCGAATCAGACCCATCACAATCCCATCTGAGTCGAATGGAATCAGACCCACCTCAATCCCATCTGAGTCCAATGGAATCAGACACACCTCAATCCCATCTGAGTCCAATGGAATCAGACCCATCTCAATCCCATCTGAGTCCAGTCGAATCAGACCCATCACAATCCCATCTGAGTCCAATGGAATCAGACCCATCACAATCGGATCTGAGTCCAATGGAATCAGACTCATCACAATCCCTTCTGTGTCCAATGGAATCAGACCCATCACAATACCATCTGAGTCCAGTCGAATCAGACCCATCTCAATCCCATCAGAGTCCAGTCGAATCAGACCCATCACAATCCCAGTTGAGTCAAGTCGAATCAGACCCATCACAATCCCATCTGAGTCCAATGGAATAGACCCATCACAATCCCATCTGAGTCCAATGGAATAGACCCATCACAATCCCATCTGAGTCCAGATGAATCAGACCCATCACAAACGCATCTGAGTCCAATCAGACCCATCACAATCCCATCTCAATCCAATGGATTCAGACCAATCAAAATCCTGTCTGAGTCCAGTCGAGTCCGACCCATCACAATCCCATCTGAGTCCAGTCGAATCAGACCCATCACAATCCCATCTGAGTCCAGTTGAATCAGACCCATCACAATCCCATCTGAGTCCAATGCAATAGATCCATCACAATCCCATCTGAGGCCAATGGAATCAGACCCATCATAATCCCATCTGAGTCCAGTCGAATCAGACCCATCACAATCCCATCTGAGTCCAGTCGAATCGGACCCATCACAATCCAATCTGAGTCCAATGGAATCAGACCCATCTCAATCCCATCTGAGTTCAATGGAATCAGACCCATCACAATCCCATCTGAGTCCAGTCGAATCAGACCCACCTCAATCCCATCTGAGTCCAGTCGAATCAGACCCATCACTATCCCAAGTGAGTCCAGTCGAATCAGACCCATCACAATCCCATCTGAGTCCCGTCGAATCAGACCCATCACAATCCCATCTGATCCAATGGAATCAGACCCATCTCAATCCCATCTGAGTCCAGTCGAATCAGCCCCATCACAATCCTATCTGATCCAATGGAATCAGACGCACCTCAATCACACCTGAGTCCAGTCGAATGAGATCCACCAAAATCCCATCTGAGTCCAGTCGAATCAGCCTCATCACAATCCCATCTGAGTCCCGTCGAATCAGACCCATCACAATCCCATCTGATCCAATGGAATCAGACCCATCTCAATCCCATCTGAGTCCAGTCGAATCAGATCCATCAAAATCCCATCTCAGTCCAATGGAATCAGACCCATCGCAATCTGATCTGAGTCCAGAGAAATCAGACCCATCTCAATCCCATCTGAGTCCAGTCGTATCAGACCCATTACAATCCCATCTGAGTCCAATGGAATCAGACCCATCTCAATCTCATTTGAGTCCAGTCGAATCGGACCCATTACAATCCCATCTGAGTCCAATGGAATCAGACCCATTACAATCCCTTCTGTGTCCAATGGAATTAGACCCATCACAATCCCAACCGAGTCCAGTCGAATCAGACCCATCTCAATTCCTTTTGAGTCCAATGGAATCAGACCCATCACAATCCCATCTGAGTCCCATCGAATCAGACCCACCTCAATCCCATCTGAGTCCAGTCGACTCAGACCCATCACAATCCCATCTGAGTCCAATGTAATCTGACCCATGACAATCCCATCTGTCCAGTCGAATCACACCCATCACAATCCCAGCTGAGTCAAGTCGAATCAGACCCATCACAATCCCATCTGAGTCCAATGGAATAGACCCATCACAATCCCATCTGAGTCCAATGGAATAGACCCATCACAATCCTATCTGAGTCCCGTCGAATCAGACCCACCTCAATCCCATCTGAGTCCAGACGAATCAGACCCACCTCAATCCCACCTGAGTCGAATGGAATCAGACCCATCACAATCTCATCTGAGTCCAATGGAATCAGACCCATCACAATCCCATCTGAGTCCAGTCGAATCAGACCCATCTCAATCCCATCGGAGTCGAATGGAATCAGACCCATCACAATCCCATCTGAGTCCAGTCGAATCAGACCCATCTCAATCCCATCTGAGTCCAGTCGAATCAGACCCATCACAGTCCCATCAGAGTCCAGTCGAATCTGACCCATCACAATCCCATCTGAGTCGAATGGAATCAGACCCAACACAATCCCATCTGAGTCCAGTCGAATCAGACCCATCACAATCCCATCTGACCCAATGGAATCAGACCCATCTCAATCCCATCTGAGTCCAGTCGAATCAGATCCATCAAAATCCCATCTCAGTCCAATGGAATCAGACCCATCGCAATCTGATCTGAGTCCAGTCAAATCAGACCCATCTCAATCCCATCTGAGTCCAGTCGTATCAGACCCTTTACAATCCCATCTGAGTCCAATGGAATCAGACCCATCGCAATCTCATCTGAGTCCAGTCGAATCGGACCCATTACAATCCCATCTGAGTCCAATGGAATCAGACCCATTACAATCCCTTCTGTGTCCAATGGAATCAGACCCATCACAATCCCAACCGAGTCCAGTCGAATCAGACCCATCTCAATTCCTTTTGAGTCCAATGGAATCAGACCCATCTCAATCCCATCTGAGTCCAATGGAATCAGACCCTTCACAATCGCTTCTGTGACCAATGGAATCAGACCCATCACAATCCCATCCGAGTCCAGTCGAATCAGACCCATCTCAATCCCATCTGAGACCAGTCGACTCAGACCCATCACAATCCCATCTGAGTCCAATGTAATCTGACCCATCACAATCCCATCTCTCCTGTCGAATCACACCCATCACAATCCCAGCTGAGTCAAGTCGAATCAGACCCATCACAATCCCATCTGAGTCCAATAGAATAGACCCATCACAATCCCATCTGAGTCCAATGGAATAGACCCATCACAATCCCATCTGAGTCCAATGGAATAGACAAATGTCAATCCCATCTGAGTCCCGTCGAATCAGACCCACCTCAATCCCGTCTGAGTCCAGTCGAATCAGACCCATCACAATCCCATCTGAGTCGAATGGAATCAGACCCATCACCATCCCATCTGAGTCCAATGGAATCAGACCCATCACAATCCCATCTGAGTCCAATGTAATCAGACCCTTCACAATCCCATCTGAGTCCAGTCGAATCAGCCCCATCACAATCCCATCTGAGTCCAGTCGAATCAGCCCCATCACAATCCCATCTGATCCAATGGAAACAGACGCACCTCAATCCCATCTGAGTCCCGTCGAATCAGACCCACCTCAATCCCATCTGAGTCCAGTCGAATCAGACCCACCTCAATCCCATCTGAGTCGAATGGAATCAGACCCATCACAATCCCATCTGAGTCCAATGGAATCAGACCCATCACAATCCCATCTGAGTCCAGTCGAATCAGACCCATCACAATCCCTTCTGAGTCCAGTCGAATCGGACCCATCACAATCCCATCTGAGTCCAATGGAATCAGACCCATCACAATCCGATCTGAGTCCAATGGAATCAGACTCATCACAATCCCTTCTGTGTCCAATGGAATCAGACACATCATAATCCCATCCGAGTCCAGTCGAATCAGACCCATCACAATCCCATCTGAGTCCAATGGAATCAGACCCATCTCAATCCCATCTGAGTCCAATGGAATCAGACCCATCACAATCCCTTCTGTGACCAATGGAATCAGACCCATCACAATCCCATCCGAGTCCAGTCGAATCAGACCCATCTCAATCCCATCTGAGTCCAATCGAATCAGAACCATCACAATCCCATCTGAGTCCAGTCGAATCAGACCAATCACAATCCCATCTGAGTCCAATGGAATAGACCCATCACAATCCCATCTGAGTCCAATGGAATAGACCAATCACAATCCCATCTGAGTCCCTTCGAATCAGACCCAGCTCAATCCCATCTGAGTCCACTCGAATCAGACCCATCACAATCCCATCTGAGTCGAATGGAATCAGACCCATCACCATCCCATCTGAGTCCAATGGAATCAGACCCTTCACAATCCCATCTGAGTCCAGTCGAATCAGCCCCATCACAATCCCATCTGCGTCCAGTCGAATCAGCCCCATCACAATCCCATCTGATCCAATGGAATCAGAACCATCACAATCCCATCTGAGTCCAGTCGAATCAGACCAATCACAATCCCATCTGAGTCCAATGGAATAGACCCATCACAATCCCATCTGAGTCCAATGGAATAGACCAATCACAATCCCATCTGAGTCCCTTCGAATCAGACCCAGCTCAATCCCATCTGAGTCCACTCGAATCAGACCCATCACAATCCCATCTGAGTCGAATGGAATCAGACCCATCACCATCCCATCTGAGTCCAATGGAATCAGACCCTTCACAATCCCATCTGAGTCCAGTCGAATCAGCCCCATCACAATCCCATCTGCGTCCAGTCGAATCAGCCCCATCACAATCCCATCTGATCCAATGGAATCAGACGCACCTCAATCACATCTGAGTCCAGTCGAATCAGATCCATCAAAATCCCATCTGAGTCCAGTCGAATCAGCCTCATCACAATCCCATCTGAGTCCCGTCAAATCAGACCCATCAAAATCCCATCTGATCCAATGGATCAGACCCATCTCAATCCCATCTGAGTCCAGTCGAATCAGATCCATCAAAATCCCATCTCAGTCCAATGGAATCAGACCCATCGCAATCTGATCTGAGTCCAGTCAAATCAGACCCATCTCAATCCCATCTGAGTCCAGTCGTATCAGACCCATTACAATCCCATCTGAGTCCAATGGAATCAGAGCCATCTCAATCTCATCTGAGTCCAGTCGAATCGGACCCATTACAATCCCATCTGAGTCCAATGGAATCAGACCCATTACAATCCCTTCTGTGTCCAATGGAATCAGACCAATCAGAATCCCAACCGAGTCCAGTCGACTCAGACCCATCTCAATTCCTTTTGAGTCCAATGGAATCAGACCCATCACAATCCCATCTGAGTCCGGTCGAATCAGACCCACCTCAATCCCATCTGAGTCCAGTCGACTCAGACCCATCACAATCCCATCTGAGTCCAATGTAATCTGACCCATCACAATCCCAGCTGAGTCAAGTCGAATCAGACCCATCACAATCCCATCTGAGTCCAATGGAATAGACCGATCACAATCCCATCTGAGTCCAATGGAATAGACCCATCACAATCCCATCTGAGTCCCGTCGAATCAGACCCACCTCAATCCCATCTGAGTCCACTCGAATCAGACCCATCACAATCCCATCTGAGTCGAATGGAATCAGACCCATCACCATCCCATCTGAGCCCAATGGAATCAGACCCTTCACAATCCCATCTGAGTCCAGTCGAATCAGCCCCATCACAATCCCATCTGAGTCCAGTCGAATCAGCCCCATCACAATCCCATCCGATCCAATGGAATCAGACGCACCTCAATCACATCTGAGTCCAGTCGAATCAGATCCATCAAAATCCCATCTGAGTCCAGTCAAATCAGCCTCATCACAATCCCATCTGAGTCCCGTCGAATCAGACCCATCACAATCCCATCTGACCCAATGGAATCAGACCCATCTCAATCCCATCTGAGTCCAGTCGAATCAGATCCATCAAAATCCCATCTCAGTCCAATGGAATCAGACCCATCGCAATCTGATCTGAGTCCAGTCAAATCAGACCCATCTCAATCCCATCTGAGTCCAGTCGTATCAGACCCATTACAATCCCATCTGAGTCCAATGGAATCAGACCCATCGCAATCTCATCTGAGTCCAGTCGAATCGGACCCATTACAATCCCATCTGAGTCCAATGGAATCAGACCCATTACAATCCCTTCTGTGTCCAATGGAATCAGACCCATCACAATCCCAACCGAGTCCAGTCGAATCAGACCCATCTCAATTCCTTTTGAGTCCAATGGAATCAGACCCATCTCAATCCCATCTGAGTCCAATGGAATCAGACCCTTCACTATCGCTTCTGTGACCAATGGAATCAGACCCATCACAATCCCATCCGAGTCCAGTCGAATCAGACCCATCTCAATCCCATCTGAGACCAGTCGACTCAGACCCATCACAATCCCATCTGAGTCCAATGTAATCTGACCCATCACAATCCCATCTCTCCTGTCGAATCACACCCATCACAATCCCAGCTGAGTCAAGTCGAATCAGACCCATCACAATCCCATCTGAGTCCAATAGAATAGACCCATCACAATCCCATCTGAGTCCAATGGAATAGACCCATCACAATCCCATCTGAGTCCAATGGAATAGACAAATCTCAATCCCATCTGAGTCCCGTCGAATCAGACCCACCTCAATCCCGTCTGAGTCCAGTCGAATCAGACCCATCACAATCCCATCTGAGTCGAATGGAATCAGACCCGTCACCATCCCATCTGAGTCCAATGGAATCAGACCCATCACAATCCCATCTGAGTCCAATGTAATCAGACCCTTCACAATCCCATCTGAGTCCAGTAGAATCAGCCCCATCACAATCCGATCTGAGTCCAGTCGAATCAGCCCCATCACAATCCCATCTGATCCAATGGAAACAGACGCACCTCAATCCCATCTGAGTCCCGTCGAATCAGACCCACCTCAATCCCATCTGAGTCCAGTCGAATCAGACCCACCTCAATCCCATCTGAGTCGAATGGAATCAGACCCATCACAATCCCATCTGAGTCCAATGGAATCAGACCCATCACAATCCCATCTGAGTCCAGTCGAATCAGACCCATCACAATCCCTTCTGAGTCCAGTCGAATCGGACCCATCACAATCCCATCTGAGTCCAATGGAATCAGACCCATCACAATCCGATCTGAGTCCAATGGAATCAGACTCATCACAATCCCTTCTGTGTCCAATGGAATCAGACACATCATAATCCCATCCGAGTCCAGTCGAATCAGACCCATCACAATCCCATCTGAGTCCAATGGAATCAGACCCATCTCAATCCCATCTGAGTCCAATGGAATCAGACCCATCACAATCCCTTCTGTGACCAATGGAATCAGACCCATCACAATCCCATCCGAGTCCAGTCGAATCAGACCCATCTCAATCCCATCTGAGTCCAATCGAATCAGAACCATCACAATCCCATCTGAGTCCAGTCGAATCAGACCAATCACAATCCCATCTGAGTCCAATGGAATAGACCCATCACAATCCCATCTGAGTCCAATGGAATAGACCAATCACAATCCCATCTGAGTCCCTTCGAATCAGACCCAGCTCAATCCCATCTGAGTCCACTCGAATCAGACCCATCACAATCCCATCTGAGTCGAATGGAATCAGACCCATCACCATCCCATCTGAGTCCAATGGAATCAGACCCTTCACAATCCCATCTGAGTCCAGTCGAATCAGCCCCATCACAATCCCATCTGCGTCCAGTCGAATCAGCCCCATCACAATCCCATCTGATCCAATGGAATCAGACGCACCTCAATCACATCTGAGTCCAGTCGAATCAGATCCATCAAAATCCCATCTGAGTCCAGTCGAATCAGCCTCATCACAATCCCATCTGAGTCCCGTCAAATCAGACCCATCAAAATCCCATCTGATCCAATGGATCAGACCCATCTCAATCCCATCTGAGTCCAGTCGAATCAGATCCATCAAAATCCCATCTCAGTCCAATGGAATCAGACCCATCGCAATCTGATCTGAGTCCAGTCAAATCAGACCCATCTCAATCCCATCTGAGTCCAGTCGTATCAGACCCATTACAATCCCATCTGAGTCCAATGGAATCAGAGCCATCTCAATCTCATCTGAGTCCAGTCGAATCGGACCCATTACAATCCCATCTGAGTCCAATGGAATCAGACCCATTACAATCCCTTCTGTGTCCAATGGAATCAGACCCATCACAATCCCAACCGAGTCCAGTCAATCAGACCCATCTCAATTCCTTTTGAGTCCAATGGAATCAGACCCATCACAATCCCATCTGAGTCCGGTCGAATCAGACCCACCTCAATCCCATCTGAGTCCAGTCGACTCAGACCCATCACAATCCCATCTGAGTCCAATGTAATCTGACCCATCACAATCCCAGCTGAGTCAAGTCGAATCAGACCCATCACAATCCCATCTGAGTCCAATGGAATAGACCCATCACAATCCCATCTGAGTCCAATGGAATAGACCCATCACAATCCCATCTGAGTCCCGTCGAATCAGACCCACCTCAATCCCATCTGAGTCCAGTCGAATCAGACCCACCTCAATCCCATCTGAGTCGAATGGAATCAGACCCACCTCAATCCCATCTGAGTCGAATGGAATCAGACCCATCACAATCCCATCTGAGTCCAGTCGAATCAGACCCATCTCAATCCCATCTGAGTCCAGTCGAATCAGACCCATCACAATCCCATCAGAGTCCAATCGAATCAGACCCATCACAATCCCATCTGAGTCGAATGGAATCAGACCCACCTCAATCCCACCTGAGTCCAATGGAATCAGACCCACCTCAATCCCATCTGAGTCCAATGGAATCAGACCCACCTCAATCACATCTGAGTCCAGTCGAATCAGACCCACCTCAATCCCATCTGAGTCGAATGGAATCAGACCCATCACAATCCCATCTGAGTCCAATGGAATCAGACCCATCACAATCCCATCTGAGTCCAATGGAATCAGACCCATCACAATCCCATCTGAGTCCAGTCGAATCAGACCCATTAGAATCCCATCTGATTCGAATGGAATCAGACCCACCTCAATCCCATCTGAGTCCAGTCGAATCAGACCCATCACAATCCCATCTGAGTCCAATGGATTCAGACCCATCACAATCGGATCTGAGTCCAATGGAATCAGACTCATCACAATCCCTTCTGTGTCCAATGGAATCAGACCCATCACAATCCCATCCGAGTCCAGTCGAATCAGACCCATCACAATCCCATCTGAGTCCAATGGTATCAGACCCATCACAATCCCATCTGAGTCCAATGGAATCAGACCCATCACAATCCCATCCGAGTCCAGTCGAATCAGACCCATCACAATCCCATCTGAGTCCAATGGTATCAGACCCATCACAATCCCATCTGAGTCCAATGGAATCAGACCCATCACAATACCATCTGAGTCCAGTCGAATCAGACCCATTTCAATCCCATCAGAGTCCAGTCGAATCAGAACAATCACAATCCCATCTGAGTCGAATGGAATCAGACCAATCACAATCCCATCTGAGTACAATGGAATCAGACCCATCACAATCCGATCTGAGTCCAATGGAATCAGACTCATCACAATCCCTTCTGTGTCCAATGGAATCAGACCCATCACAATCCCATCCGAGTCCAGTCGACTCAGACCCATCACAATCCCATCTGAGTCCAATGAAATCTGACCCATCACAATCCCATCTGTCCAGTCGAATCACACCCATCACAATCCCAGCTGAGTCAAGTCGAATCAGACCCATCACAATCCCATCTGAGTCCAATGGAATAGACCCATCACAATCCCATCTGAGTCCAATGGAATAGACCCATCACAATCCCATCTGAGTCCAATGGAATAGACCCATCACAATCCCATCTGAGTCCCGTCGAATCAGACCCACCTCAATCCCATCTGAGTCCAGTCGAATCAGACCCATCACAATCCCATCTGAGTCGAATGGAATCAGACCCATCATCATCCCATCTGAGTCCAATGGAATCAGACCCATCACAATCCCATCTGAGTCCAATGTAATCAGACCCTTCACAATCCCATCTGAGTCCAGTCGAATCAGCCCCATCACAATCCCATCTGAGTCCAGTCGAATCAGCCCCATCACAATCCCATCTGATCCAATGGAAACAGACGCACCTCAATCCCATCTGAGTCCAGTCGTATCAGACCCATTACAATCCCATCTGAGTCCAATGGAATCAGACCCATCGCAATCTCATCTGAGTCCAGTCAAATCGGACCCATTACAATCCCATCTGAGTCCAATGGAATCAGACCCATTACAATCCCTTCTGTGTCCAATGGAATCAGACCCATCACAATCCCAACCGAGTCCAGTCGAATCAGACCCATCTCAATTCCTTTTGAGTCCAATGGAATCAGACCCATCTCAATCCCATCTGAGTCCAATGGAATCAGACCCATCACAATCCCTTCTGTGTCCAATGGAATCAGACCCATCACAATCCCATCCGAGTCCAGTCGACTCAGACCCATCACAATCCCATCTGAGTCCAATGTAATCTGACCCATCACAATCCCATCTGTCCAGTCGAATCACACCCATCACAATCCCAGCTGAGTCAAGTCGAATCAGACCCATCACAATCCCATCTGAGTCCAATGGAATAGACCCATCACAATCCCATCTGAGTCCAATGGAATAGACCCATCACAATCCCATCTGAGTCCAATGGAATAGACCCATCACAATCCCATCTGAGTCCCGTCGAATCAGACCCACCTCAATCCCATCTGAGTCCAGTCGAATCAGACCCATCACAATCCCATCTGAGTCGAATGGAATCAGACCCATCATCATCCCATCTGAGTCCAATGGAATCAGACCCATCACAATCCCATCTGAGTCCAATGTAATCAGACCCTTCACAATCCCATCTGAGTCCAGTCGAATCAGCCCCATCACAATCCCATCTGAGTCCAGTCGAATCAGCCCCATCACAATCCCATCTGATCCAATGGAAACAGACGCACCTCAATCCCATCTGAGTCCAGTCGTATCAGACCCATTACAATCCCATCTGAGTCCAATGGAATCAGACCCATCACAATCGCTTCTGTGACCAATGGAATCAGACCCATCACAATCCCATCCGAGTCCAGTCGAATCAGACCCATCTCAATCCCATCTGAGTCCAGTCGACTCAGACCCATCACAATCCCATCTGAGTCCAATGTAATCTGACCCATCACAATCCCATCTCTCCTGTCGAATCACACCCATCACAATCCCAGCTGAGTCAAGTCGAATCAGACCCATCACAATCCCATCTGAGTCCAATAGAATAGACCCATCACAATCCCATCTGAGTCCAATGGAATATACAAATCACAATCCCATCTGAGTCCCGTCGAATCAGACCCACCTCAATCCCATCTGAGTCCAGTCGAATCAGACCCATCACAATCCCATCTGAGTCGAATGGAATCAGACCCATCACCATCCCATCTGAGTCCAATGGAATCAGACCCATCACAATCCCATCTGAGTCCAATGTAATCAGACCCTTCACAATCCCATCTGAGTCCAGTCGAATCAGCCCCATCACAATCCCATCTGAGTCCAGTCGAATCAGCCTCATCCCAATCCCATCTGAGTCCCGTCGAATCAGACCCATCACAATCCCATCTGATCCAATGGAATCAGACCCATCTCAATCCCATCTGAGTCCAGTCGAATCAGATCCATCAAAATCCCATCTCAGTCCAATGGAATCAGACCCATCGCAATCTGATCTGAGTCCAGTCAAATCAGACCCATCTCAATCCCATCTGAGTCCAGTCGTATCAGACCCATTACAATCCCATCTGAGTCCAATGGAATCAGACCCATCACAATCCGATCTGAGTCCAATGGAATCAGACTCATCACAATCCCTTCTGTGTCCAATGGAATCAGACCCATCACAAGCCCATCCGAGTCCAGTCGACTCAGACCCATCACAATCCCATCTGAGTCCAATGTAATCTGACCCATCACAATCCCATCTGTCCAGTCGAATCACACCCATCACAATCCCAGCTGAGTCAAGTCGAATCAGACCCATCACAATCCCATCTGAGTCCAATGGAATAGACCCATCACAATCCCATCTGAGTCCAATGGAATAGACCCATCACAATCCCATCTGAGTCCAATGGAATAGACCCATCACAATCCCATCTGAGTCCCGTCGAATCAGACCCACCTCAATCCCATCTGAGTCCAGTCGAATCAGACCCATCACAATCCCATCTGAGTCGAATGGAATCAGACCCATCATCATCCCATCTGAGTCCAATGGAATCAGAACCATCACAATCCCATCTGAGTCCCGTCGAATCAGACCCACCTCAATCCCATCTGAGTACAGTCGAATCAGACCCACCTCAATCCCATCTGAGTCGAATGGAATCAGACCCATCACAATCCCATCTGAGTCCAATGGAATCAGACCCATCACAATCCCATCTGAGTCCAGTCAAATCAGACCCATCACAATCCCTTCTGAGTCCAGTCGAATCGGACCCATCACAATCCCATCTGAGTCCAATGGAATCAGACCCATCACAATCCGATCTGAGTCCAATGGAATCAGACTCATCACAATCCCTTCTGTGTCCAATGGAATCAGACACATCATAATCCCATCCGAGTCCAGTCGAATCAGACCCATCACAATCCCATCTGAGTCCAATGGAATCAGACCCATCTGAATCCCATCTGAGTCCAATGGAATCAGACCCATCACAATCCCTTCTGTGACCAATGGAATCAGACCCATCACAATCCCATCCGAGTCCAGTCGAATCAGACCCATCTCAATCCCATCTGAGTCCAGTCGAATCAGAACCATCACAATCCCATCTGAGTCCAGTCGAATCAGACCAATCACAATCCCATCTGAGTCCAATGGAATAGACCCATCACAATCCCATCTGAGTCCAATGGAATAGACCCATCACAATCCCATCTGAGTCCCGTCGAATCAGACCCAGCTCAATCCCATCTGAGTCCACTCGAATCAGACCCATCACAATCCCATCTGAGTCGAATGGAATCAGACCCATCACCATCCCATCTGAGTCCAATGGAATCAGACCCTTCACAATCCCATCTGAGTCCAGTCGAATCAGCCCCATCACAATCCCATCTGAGTCCAGTCGAATCAGCCCCATCACAATCCCATCTGATCCAATGGAATCAGACGCACCTCAATCACATCGGAGTCCAGTCGAATCAGATCCATCAAAATCCCATCTGAGTCCAGTCGAATCAGCCTCATCACAATCCCATCTGAGTCCCGTCGAATCAGACCCATCACAATCCCATCTGATCCAATGGAATCAGACCCATCTCAATCCCATCTGAGTCCAGTCGAATCAGGTCCATCAAAATCCCATCTCAGTCCAATGGAATCAGACCCATCGCAATCTGATCTGAGTCCAGTCAAATCAGACCCATATCAATCCCATCTGAGTCCAGTCGTATCAGACCCATTACAATCCCATCTGAGTCCAATGGAATCAGAGCCATCTCAATCTCATCTGAGTCCAGTCGAATCGGACCCATTACAATCCCATCTGAGTCCAATGGAATCAGACCCATTACAATCCCTTCTGTGTCCAATGGAATCAGACCCTTCACAATCCCATCTGAGTCCAATGTAATCAGACCCTTCACAATCCCATCTGAGTCCAGTCGAATCAGCCCCATCACAATCCCATCTGATCCAATGGAAACAGACACACCTCAATCCCATCTGAGTCCAGTCGAATCAGACCCACCTCAATCCCATCTGAGTCGAATGGAATCAGACCCATCACAATCCCATCTGAGTCCAATGGAATCAGACCCATCACAATCCGATCTGAGTCCAATGGAATCAGACTCATCACAATCCCTTCTGTGTCCAGTCGAATCAGCCCCATCACAATCCCATCTGATCCAATGGAATCAGACGCACCTCAATCACATCTGAGTCCAGTCGAATCAGATCCATCAAAATCTTATCTGAGTCCAGTCGAATCAGCCTCATCACAATCCCATCTGAGTCCAATGGAATCAGACCCATCACCATCCCATCTGAGTCCAATGGAATCAGACCCATCACAATCCCATCTGAGTCCAATGTAATCAGACCCTTCACAATCCCATCTGAGTCCAGTCGAATCAGCCCCATCACAATCCCATCTGAGTCCAGTCGAATCAGCCTCATCCCAATCCCATCTGAGTCCCGTCGAATCAGACCCATCACAATCCCATCTGAACCAATGGAATCAGACCCATCTCAATCCCATCTGAGTCCAGTCGAATCAGATCCATCAAAATCCCATCTCAGTCCAATGGAATCAGACACATCGCAATCTGATCTGAGTCCAGTCAAATCAGACCCATCTCAATCCCATCTGAGTCCAGTCGTATCAGACCCATTACAATCCCATCTGAGTCCAATGGAATCAGACCCATCACAATCCGATCTGAGTCCAATGGAATCAGACTCATCACAATCCCTTCTGTGTCCAATGGAATCAGACCCATCACAAGCCCATCCGAGTCCAGTCGACTCAGACCCATCACAATCCCATCTGAGTCCAATGTAATCTGACCCATCACAATCCCATCTGTCCAGTCGAATCACACCCATCACAATCCCAGCTGAGTCAAGTCGAATCAGACCCATCACAATCCCATCTGAGTCCAATGGAATAGACCCATCACAATCCCATCTGAGTCCAATGGAATAGACCCATCACAATCCCATCTGAGTCCAATGGAATAGACCCATCACAATCCCATCTGAGTCCCGTCGAATCAGACCCACCTCAATCCCATCTGAGTCCAGTCGAATCAGACCCATCACAATCCCATCTGAGTCGAATGGAATCAGACCCATCATCATCCCATCTGAGTCCAATGGAATCAGACCCATCACAATCCCATCTGAGTCCCGTCGAATCAGACCCACCTCAATCCCATCTGAGTACAGTCGAATCAGACCCACCTCAATCCCATCTGAGTCGAATGGAATCAGACCCATCACAATCCCATCTGAGTCCAATGGAATCAGACCCATCACAATCCCATCTGAGTCCAGTCAAATCAGACCCATCACAATCCCTTCTGAGTCCAGTCGAATCGGACCCATCACAATCCCATCTGAGTCCAATGGAATCAGACCCATCACAATCCGATCTGAGTCCAATGGAATCAGACTCATCACAATCCCTTCTGTGTCCAATGGAATCAGACACATCATAATCCCATCCGAGTCCAGTCGAATCAGACCCATCACAATCCCATCTGAGTCCAATGGAATCAGACCCATCTCAATCCCATCTGAGTCCAATGGAATCAGACCCATCACAATCCCTTCTGTGACCAATGGAATCAGACCCATCACAATCCCATCCGAGTCCAGTCGAATCAGACCCATCTCAATCCCATCTGAGTCCAGTCGAATCAGAACCATCACAATCCCATCTGAGTCCAGTCGAATCAGACCAATCACAATCCCATCTGAGTCCAATGGAATAGACCCATCACAATCCCATCTGAGTCCAATGGAATAGACCCATCACAATCCCATCTGAGTCCCGTCGAATCAGACCCAGCTCAATCCCATCTGAGTCCACTCGAATCAGACCCATCACAATCCCATCTGAGTCGAATGGAATCAGACCCATCACCATCCCATCTGAGTCCAATGGAATCAGACCCTTCACAATCCCATCTGAGTCCAGTCGAATCAGCCCCATCACAATCCCATCTGAGTCCAGTCGAATCAGCCCCATCACAATCCCATCTGATCCAATGGAATCAGACGCACCTCAATCACATCGGAGTCCAGTCGAATCAGATCCATCAAAATCCCATCTGAGTCCAGTCGAATCAGCCTCATCACAATCCCATCTGAGTCCCGTCGAATCAGACCCATCACAATCCCATCTGATCCAATGGAATCAGACCCATCTCAATCCCATCTGAGTCCAGTCGAATCAGGTCCATCAAAATCCCATCTCAGTCCAATGGAATCAGACCCATCGCAATCTGATCTGAGTCCAGTCAAATCAGACCCATATCAATCCCATCTGAGTCCAGTCGTATCAGACCCATTACAATCCCATCTGAGTCCAATGGAATCAGAGCCATCTCAATCTCATCTGAGTCCAGTCGAATCGGACCCATTACAATCCCATCTGAGTCCAATGGAATCAGACCCATTACAATCCCTTCTGTGTCCAATGGAATCAGACCCTTCACAATCCCATCTGAGTCCAATGTAATCAGACCCTTCACAATCCCATCTGAGTCCAGTCGAATCAGCCCCATCACAATCCCATCTGAGTCCAGTCAAATCAGCCCCATCACAATCCCATCTGATCCAATGGAAACAGACACACCTCAATCCCATCTGAGTCCCGTCGAATCAGACCCACCTCAATCCCATCTGAGTCCAGTCGAATCAGACCCACCTCAATCCCATCTGAGTCGAATGGAATCAGACCCATCACAATCCCATCTGAGTCCAATGGAATCAGACCCATCACAATCCGATCTGAGTCCAATGGAATCAGACTCATCACAATCCCTTCTGTGTCCAGTCGAATCAGCCCCATCACAATCCCATCTGATCCAATGGAATCAGACGCACCTCAATCACATCTGAGTCCAGTCGAATCAGATCCATCAAAATCTTATCTGAGTCCAGTCGAATCAGCCTCATCACAATCCCATCTGAGTCCCGTCGAATCAGACCCATCACAATCCCATCTGATCCAATGGAATCAGACCCATCTCAATCCCATCTGAGTCCAGTCGAATCAGATCCATCAAAATCCCATCTCAGTCCAATGGAATCAGACCCATCGCAATCTGATCTGAGTCCAGTCAAATCAGACCCATTTCAATCCCATCTGAGTCCAGTCGTATCAGACCCATTACAATCCCATCTGAGTCCAATGTAATCAGACCCTTCACAATCCCATCTGAGTCCAGTCGAATCAGCCCCATCACAATCCCATCTGAGTCCAGTCGAATCAGCCCCATCACAATCCCATCTGATCCAATGGAAACAGACGCACCTCAATCCCATCTGAGTCCCGTCGAATCAGACCCACCTCAATCCCATCTGAGTACAGTCGAATCAGACCCACCTCAATCCCATCTGAGTCGAATGGAATCAGAACCATCACAATCCCATCTGAGTCCAATGGAATCAGACCCATCACAATCCCATCTGAGTCCAGTCGAATCAGACCCATCACAATCCCTTCTGAGTCCAGTCGAATCGGACCCATCACAATCCCATCTGAGTCCAATGGAATCAGACCCATCACAATCCGATCTGAGTCCAATGGAATCAGACTCATCACAATCCCTTCTGTGTCCAATGGAATCAGACACATCATAATCCCATCCGAGTCCAGTCGAATCAGACCCATCACAATCCCATCTGAGTCCAATGGAATCAGACCCATCTCAATCCCATCTGAGTCCAATGGAATCAGACCCATCACAATCCCTTCTGTGACCAATGGAATCAGACCCATCACAATCCCATCCGAGTCCAGTCGAATCAGACCCATCTCAATCCCATCTGAGTCCAGTCGAATCAGAACCATCACAATCCCATTTGAGTCCAGTCGAATCAGACCAATCACAATCCCATCTGAGTTGAATGGAATCAGACCCATCACAATCCCATCTGAGTCCAATGGAATCAGACCCATCACAATCCGATCTGAGTCCAATGGAATCAGACTCATCACAATCCCTTCTGTGTCCAATGGAATCAGACCCATCACAATCCCATCCGAGTCCAGTCGACTCAGACCCATCACAATCCCATCTGAGTCCAATGTAATCTGACCCATCACAATCCCATCTGTCCAGTCGAATCACACCCATCACAATCCCAGCTGAGTCAAGTCGAATCAGACCCATCACAATCCCATCTGAGTCCAATGGAATAGACCCATCACAATCCCATCTGAGTCCAATGGAATAGACCCATCACAATCCCATCTGAGTCCAATGGAATAGACCCATCACAATCCCATCTGAGTCCCGTCAAATCAGACCCACCTCAATCCCATCTGAGTCCAGTCGAATCAGACCCATCACAATCCCATCTGAGTCGAATGTAATCAGACCCATCATCATCCCATCTGAGTCCAATGGAATCAGACCCATCACAATCCCATCTGAGTCCAATGTAATCAGACCCTTCACAATCCCATCTGAGTCCAGTCGAATCAGCCCCATCACAATCCCATCTGAGTCCAGTCGAATCAGCCCCATCACAATCCCATCTGATCCAATGGAAACAGACGCACCTCAATCCCATCTGAGTCCCGTCGAATCAGACCCACCTCAATCCCATCTGAGTACAGTCGAATCAGACCCACCTCAATCCCATCTGAGTCGAATGGAATCAGACCCATCACAATCCCATCTGAGTCCAATGGAATCAGACCCATCACAATCCCATCTGAGTCCAGTCGAATCAGACCCATCACAATCCCTTCTGAGTCCAGTCGAATCGGACCCATCACAATCCCATCTGAGTCCAATGGAATCAGACCCATCACAATCCGATCTGAGTCCAATGGAATCAGACTCATCACAATCCCTTCTGTGTCCAATGGAATCAGACACATCATAATCCCATCCGAGTCCAGTCGAATCAGACCCATCACAATCCCATCTGAGTCCAATGGAATCAGACCCATCTCAATCCCATCTGAGTCCAATGGAATCAGACCCATCACAATCCCTTCTGTGACCAATGGAATCAGACCCATCACAATCCCATCCGAGTCCAGTCGAATCAGACCCATCTCAATCCCATCTGAGTCCAGTCGAATCTGAACCATCACAATCCCATCTGAGTCCAGTCGAATCAGACCAATCACAATCCCATCTGAGTCCAATGGAATAGACCCATCACAATCCCATCTGAGTCCAATGGAATAGACCCATCACAATCCCATCTGAGTCCCGTCGAATCAGACCCAGCTCAATCCCATCTGAGTCCACTCGAATCAGACCCATCACAATCCCATCTGAGTCGAATGGAATCAGACCCATCACCATCCCATCTGAGTCCAATGGAATCAGACCCTTCACAATCCCATCTGAGTCCAGTCGAATCAGCCCCATCACAATCCCATCTGAGTCCAGTCGAATCAGCCCCATCACAATCCCATCTGATCCAATGGAATCAGACCCATCGCAATCTGATCTGAGTCCAGTCAAATCAGACCCATATCAATCCCATCTGAGTCCAGTCGAATCAGCCTCATCACAATCCCATCTGAGTCCCGTCGAATCAGACCCATCACAATCCCATCTGATCCAATGGAATCAGACCCATCGCAATCTGATCTGAGTCCAGTCAAATCAGACCCATATCAATCCCATCTGAGTCCAGTCGTATCAGACCCATTACAATCCCATCTGAGTCCAATGGAATCAGAGCCATCTCAATCTCATCTGAGTCCAGTCGAATCGGACCCATTACAATCCCATCTGAGTCCAATGGAATCAGACCCATTACAATCCCTTCTGTGTCCAATGGAATCAGACCCTTCACAATCCCATCTGAGTCCAATGTAATCAGACCCTTCACAATCCCATCTGAGTCCAGTCGAATCAGCCCCATCACAATCCCATCTGAGTCCAGTCAAATCAGCCCCATCACAATCCCATCTGATCCAATGGAAACAGACGCACCTCAATCCCATCTGAGTCCCGTCGAATCAGACCCACCTCAATCCCATCTGAGTCCAGTCGAATCAGACCCACCTCAATCCCATCTGAGTCGAATGGAATCAGACCCATCACAATCCCATCTGAGTCCAATGGAATCAGACCCATCACAATCCGATCTGAGTCCAATGGAATCAGACTCATCACAATCCCTTCTGTGTCCAGTCGAATCAGCCCCATCACAATCCCATCTGATCCAATGGAATCAGACGCACCTCAATCACATCTGAGTCCAGTCGAATCAGATCCATCAAAATCTTATCTGAGTCCAGTCGAATCAGCCTCATCACAATCCCATCTGAGTCCCGTCGAATCAGACCCATCACAATCCCATCTGATCCAATGGAATCAGACCCATCTCAATCCCATCTGAGTCCAGTCGAATCAGATCCATCAAAATCCCATCTCAGTCCAATGGAATCAGACCCATCGCAATCTGATCTGAGTCCAGTCAAATCAGACCCATTTCAATCCCATCTGAGTCCAGTCGTATCAGACCCATTACAATCCCATCTGAGTCCAATGGAATCAGAGCCATCTCAATCTCATCTGAGTCCAGTCGAATCGGACCCATTACAATCCCATCTGAGTCCAATGGAATCAGACCCATTACAATCCCTTCTGTGTCCAATGGAATCAGACCCATCACAAT
The DNA here is from genome assembly GCF_030144855.1 of Hypanus sabinus. Classification (NCBI taxonomy): domain Eukaryota; kingdom Metazoa; phylum Chordata; class Chondrichthyes; order Myliobatiformes; family Dasyatidae; genus Hypanus; species Hypanus sabinus. The sequence goes on along the minus strand of NC_082734.1, from coordinate 35,036,385 downwards.
CCCAACCGTCCAGTCGAATCAGACCCATCTCAATTCCTTTTGAGTCCAATGGAATCAGACCCATCACAATCCCATCTGAGTCCGGTCGAATCAGACCCACCTCAATCCCATCTGAGTCCAGTCGACTCAGACCCATCACAATCCCATCTGAGTCCAATGTAATCTGACCCATCACAATCCCAGCTGAGTCAAGTCGAATCAGACCCATCACAATCCCATCTGAGTCCAATGGAATAGACCCATCACAATCCCATCTGAGTCCAATGGAATAGACCCATCACAATCCCATCTGAGTCCCGTCGAATCAGACCCACATCAATCCCATCTGAGTCCAGTCGAATCAGACCCAACTCAATCCCATCTGAGTCGAATGGAATCAGACCCACCTCAATCCCATCTGAGTCGAATGGAATCAGACCCATCACAATCCCATCTGAGTCCAGTCGAATCAGAACCATCACAATCCCATCTGAGTCCAGTCGAATCAGACCAATCACAATCCCATCTGAGTCCAATGGAATAGACCCATCACAATCCCATCTGAGTCCAATGGAATAGACCAATCACAATCCCATCTGAGTCCCGTCGAATCAGACCCAGCTCAATCCCATCTGAGTCCACACGAATCAGACCCATCACAATCCCATCTGAGTCGAATGGAATCAGACCCATCACCATCCCTTCTGTGTCCAATGGAATCAGACCCATCACAATCCCAACCGAGTCCAGTCGAATCAGACCCATCTCAATTCCTTTTGAGTCCAATGGAATCAGACCCATCACAATCCCATCTGAGTCCGGTCGAATCAGACCCACCTCAATCCCATCTGAGTCCAGTCGACTCAGACCCATCACAATCCCATCTGAGTCCAATGTAATCTGACCCATCACAATCCCAGCTGAGTCAAGTCGAATCAGACCCATCACAATCCCATCTGAGTCCAATGGAATAGACCCATCACAATCCCATCTGAGTCCAATGGAATAGACCCATCACAATCCCATCTGAGTCCAATGGAATAGACCCATCACAATCCCATCTGAGTCCCGTCGAATCAGACCCACATCAATCCCATCTGAGTCCAGTCGAATCAGACCCACCTCAATCCCATCTGAGTCGAATGGAATCAGACCCACCTCAATCCCATCTGAGTCGAATGGAATCAGACCCATCACAATCCCATCTGAGTCCAGTCGAATCAGACCCATCTCAATCCCATCTGAGTCCAGTCGAATCAGACCCATCACAATCCCTTCTGAGTCCAGTCGAATCGGACCCATCACAATCCCATCTGAGTCCAATGGAATCAGACCCATCACAATCCGATCTGAGTCCAATGGAATCAGACTCATCACAATCCCTTCTGTGTCCAATGGAATCAGACACATCATAATCCCATCCGAGTCCAGTCGAATCAGACCCATCACAATCCCATCTGAGTCCAATGGAATCAGACCCATCTCAATCCCATCTGAGTCCAATGGAATCAGACCCATCACAATCCCTTCTGTGACCAATGGAATCAGACCCATCACAATCCCATCCGAGTCCAGTCGAATCAGACCCATCTCAATCCCATCTGAGTCCAGTCGAATCTGAACCATCACAATCCCATCTGAGTCCAGTCGAATCAGACCAATCACAATCCCATCTGAGTCCAATGGAATAGACCCATCACAATCCCATCTGAGTCCAATGGAATAGACCCATCACAATCCCATCTGAGTCCCGTCGAATCAGACCCAGCTCAATCCCATCTGAGTCCACTCGAATCAGACCCATCACAATCCCATCTGAGTCGAATGGAATCAGACCCATCACCATCCCATCTGAGTCCAATGGAATCAGACCCTTCACAATCCCATCTGAGTCCAGTCGAATCAGCCCCATCACAATCCCATCTGAGTCCAGTCGAATCAGCCCCATCACAATCCCATCTGATCCAATGGAATCAGACCCATCGCAATCTGATCTGAGTCCAGTCAAATCAGACCCATATCAATCCCATCTGAGTCCAGTCGAATCAGCCTCATCACAATCCCATCTGAGTCCCGTCGAATCAGACCCATCACAATCCCATCTGATCCAATGGAATCAGACCCATCGCAATCTGATCTGAGTCCAGTCAAATCAGACCCATATCAATCCCATCTGAGTCCAGTCGTATCAGACCCATTACAATCCCATCTGAGTCCAATGGAATCAGAGCCATCTCAATCTCATCTGAGTCCAGTCGAATCGGACCCATTACAATCCCATCTGAGTCCAATGGAATCAGACCCATTACAATCCCTTCTGTGTCCAATGGAATCAGACCCTTCACAATCCCATCTGAGTCCAATGTAATCAGACCCTTCACAATCCCATCTGAGTCCAGTCGAATCAGCCCCATCACAATCCCATCTGAGTCCAGTCAAATCAGCCCCATCACAATCCCATCTGATCCAATGGAAACAGACGCACCTCAATCCCATCTGAGTCCCGTCGAATCAGACCCACCTCAATCCCATCTGAGTCCAGTCGAATCAGACCCACCTCAATCCCATCTGAGTCGAATGGAATCAGACCCATCACAATCCCATCTGAGTCCAATGGAATCAGACCCATCACAATCCGATCTGAGTCCAATGGAATCAGACTCATCACAATCCCTTCTGTGTCCAGTCGAATCAGCCCCATCACAATCCCATCTGATCCAATGGAATCAGACGCACCTCAATCACATCTGAGTCCAGTCGAATCAGATCCATCAAAATCTTATCTGAGTCCAGTCGAATCAGCCTCATCACAATCCCATCTGAGTCCCGTCGAATCAGACCCATCACAATCCCATCTGATCCAATGGAATCAGACCCATCTCAATCCCATCTGAGTCCAGTCGAATCAGATCCATCAAAATCCCATCTCAGTCCAATGGAATCAGACCCATCGCAATCTGATCTGAGTCCAGTCAAATCAGACCCATTTCAATCCCATCTGAGTCCAGTCGTATCAGACCCATTACAATCCCATCTGAGTCCAATGGAATCAGAGCCATCTCAATCTCATCTGAGTCCAGTCGAATCGGACCCATTACAATCCCATCTGAGTCCAATGGAATCAGACCCATTACAATCCCTTCTGTGTCCAATGGAATCAGACCCATCACAATCCCAACCGTCCAGTCGAATCAGACCCATCTCAATTCCTTTTGAGTCCAATGGAATCAGACCCATCACAATCCCATCTGAGTCCGGTCGAATCAGACCCACCTCAATCCCATCTGAGTCCAGTCGACTCAGACCCATCACAATCCCATCTGAGTCCAATGTAATCTGACCCATCACAATCCCAGCTGAGTCAAGTCGAATCAGACCCATCACAATCCCATCTGAGTCCAATGGAATAGACCCATCACAATCCCATCTGAGTCCAATGGAATAGACCCATCACAATCCCATCTGAGTCCCGTCGAATCAGACCCACATCAATCCCATCTGAGTCCAGTCGAATCAGACCCAACTCAATCCCATCTGAGTCGAATGGAATCAGACCCACCTCAATCCCATCTGAGTCGAATGGAATCAGACCCATCACAATCCCATCTGAGTCCAGTCGAATCAGAACCATCACAATCCCATCTGAGTCCAGTCGAATCAGACCAATCACAATCCCATCTGAGTCCAATGGAATAGACCCATCACAATCCCATCTGAGTCCAATGGAATAGACCAATCACAATCCCATCTGAGTCCCGTCGAATCAGACCCAGCTCAATCCCATCTGAGTCCACACGAATCAGACCCATCACAATCCCATCTGAGTCGAATGGAATCAGACCCATCACCATCCCTTCTGTGTCCAATGGAATCAGACCCATCACAATCCCAACCGAGTCCAGTCGAATCAGACCCATCTCAATTCCTTTTGAGTCCAATGGAATCAGACCCATCACAATCCCATCTGAGTCCGGTCGAATCAGACCCACCTCAATCCCATCTGAGTCCAGTCGACTCAGACCCATCACAATCCCATCTGAGTCCAATGTAATCTGACCCATCACAATCCCAGCTGAGTCAAGTCGAATCAGACCCATCACAATCCCATCTGAGTCCAATGGAATAGACCCATCACAATCCCATCTGAGTCCAATGGAATAGACCCATCACAATCCCATCTGAGTCCAATGGAATAGACCCATCACAATCCCATCTGAGTCCCGTCGAATCAGACCCACATCAATCCCATCTGAGTCCAGTCGAATCAGACCCACCTCAATCCCATCTGAGTCGAATGGAATCAGACCCACCTCAATCCCATCTGAGTCGAATGGAATCAGACCCATCACAATCCCATCTGAGTCCAGTCGAATCAGACCCATCTCAATCCCATCTGAGTACAGTCGAATCAGACCCATCACAATCCCATCAGAGTCCAGTCGAATCAGACCCATCACAATCCCATCTGAGTCGAATGGAATCAGACCCACCTCAATCCCATCTGAGTCCAATGGAATCAGACCCACCTCAATCCCATCTGAGTCCAATGGAATCAGACCCACCTCAATCACATCTGAGTCCAGTCGAATCAGACCCACCTCAATCCCATCTGAGTCGAATGGAATCAGACCCATCACGATCCCATCTGAGTCCAATGGAATCAGACCCATCACAATCCCATCTGAGTCCAATGGAATCAGACCCATCACAATCCCATCTGAGTCCAGTCGAATCAGACCCATTAGAATCCCATCTGATTCCAATGGAATCAGACCCACCTCAATCCCATCTGAGTCGAATGGAATCAGACCCATCACAATCCCATCTGAGTCCAGTCGAACCAGACCCATCTCAATCCCATCTGAGTCCAGTCAAATCAGACCCATCACAATCCCATCAGAGTCCAGTTGAATCAGACCCATCACAATCCCATCTGAGTCGAATGGAATCAGACCCACCTCAATCCCATCTGAGTCCAATGGAATCAGACCACCTCAATCCCATCTGAGTCCAATGGAATCAGACCGATCTCAATCCCATCTGAGTCCAGTCGAATCAGACCCATCACAATCCCATCTGAGTCCAATGGATTCAGACCCATCACAATCGGATCTGAGTCCAATGGAATCAGACTCATCACAATCCCTTCTGTGTCCAATGGAATCAGACCCATCACAATCCCATCCGAGTCCAGTCGAATCAGACCCATCACAATCCCATCTGAGTCCAATGGTATCAGACTCATCACAATCCCATCTGAGTCCAATGGAATCAGACCCATCACAATACCATCTGAGTCCAGTCGAATCAGACCCATCTCAATCCCATCAGAGTCCAGTCGAATCAGAACCATCACAATCCCATCTGAGTCGAATGGAATCAGACCCATCACAATCCCATCTGAGTCCAATGGAATCAGACCCATCACAATCCGATCTGAGTCCAATGGAATCAGACTCATCACAATCCCTTCTGTGTCCAATGGAATCAGACCCATCACAATCCCATCCGAGTCCAGTCGAATCAGACCCACCTCAATCCCATCTGAGTCGAATGGAATCAGGCCCACCTCAATCCCATCTGAGTCGAATGGAATCAGACCCATCACAATCCCATCTGAGTCCAGTCGAATCAGAACCATCACAATCCCATCTGAGTCCAGTCGAATCAGACCAATCACAATCCCCTCTGAGTCCAATGGAATAGACCCATCACAATCCCATCTGAGTCCAATGGAATAGACCAATCACAATCCCATCTGAGTCCCGTCGAATCAGACCCAGCTCAATCCCATCTGAGTCCACACGAATCAGACCCATCACAATCCCATCTGAGTCGAATGGAATCAGACCCATCACCATCCCTTCTGTGTCCAATGGAATCAGACCCATCACAATCCCAACCGAGTCCAGTCGAATCAGACCCATCTCAATTCCTTTTGAGTCCAATGGAATCAGACCCATCACAATCCCATCTGAGTCCGGTCGAATCAGACCCACCTCAATCCCATCTGAGTCCAGTCGACTCAGACCCATCACAATCCCATCTGAGTCCAATGTAATCTGACCCATCACAATCCCAGCTGAGTCAAGTCGAATCAGACCCATCACAATCCCATCTGAGTCCAATGGAATAGACCCATCACAATCCCATCTGAGTCCAATGGAATAGACCCATCACAATCCCATCTGAGTCCAATGGAATAGACCCATCACAATCCCATCTGAGTCCCGTCGAATCAGACCCACATCAATCCCATCTGAGTCCAGTCGAATCAGACCCACCTCAATCCCATCTGAGTCGAATGGAATCAGACCCACCTCAATCCCATCTGAGTCGAATGGAATCAGACCCATCACAATCCCATCTGAGTCCAGTCGAATCAGACCCATCTCAATCCCATCTGAGTACAGTCGAATCAGACCCATCACAATCCCATCAGAGTCCAGTCGAATCAGACCCATCACAATCCCATCTGAGTCGAATGGAATCAGACCCACCTCAATCCCATCTGAGTCCAATGGAATCAGACCCACCTCAATCCCATCTGAGTCCAATGGAATCAGACCCACCTCAATCACATCTGAGTCCAGTCGAATCAGACCCACCTCAATCCCATCTGAGTCGAATGGAATCAGACCCATCACGATCCCATCTGAGTCCAATGGAATCAGACCCATCACAATCCCATCTGAGTCCAATGGAATCAGACCCATCACAATCCCATCTGAGTCCAGTCGAATCAGACCCATTAGAATCCCATCTGATTCCAATGGAATCAGACCCACCTCAATCCCATCTGAGTCGAATGGAATCAGACCCATCACAATCCCATCTGAGTCCAGTCGAACCAGACCCATCTCAATCCCATCTGAGTCCAGTCAAATCAGACCCATCACAATCCCATCAGAGTCCAGTTGAATCAGACCCATCACAATCCCATCTGAGTCGAATGGAATCAGACCCACCTCAATCCCATCTGAGTCCAATGGAATCAGACCACCTCAATCCCATCTGAGTCCAATGGAATCAGACCGATCTCAATCCCATCTGAGTCCAGTCGAATCAGACCCATCACAATCCCATCTGAGTCCAATGGATTCAGACCCATCACAATCGGATCTGAGTCCAATGGAATCAGACTCATCACAATCCCTTCTGTGTCCAATGGAATCAGACCCATCACAATCCCATCCGAGTCCAGTCGAATCAGACCCATCACAATCCCATCTGAGTCCAATGGTATCAGACTCATCACAATCCCATCTGAGTCCAATGGAATCAGACCCATCACAATACCATCTGAGTCCAGTCGAATCAGACCCATCTCAATCCCATCAGAGTCCAGTCGAATCAGAACCATCACAATCCCATCTGAGTCGAATGGAATCAGACCCATCACAATCCCATCTGAGTCCAATGGAATCAGACCCATCACAATCCGATCTGAGTCCAATGGAATCAGACTCATCACAATCCCTTCTGTGTCCAATGGAATCAGACCCATCACAATCCCATCCGAGTCCAGTCGACTCAGACCCATCACAATCCCATCTGAGTCCAATGTAATCTGACCCATCACAATCCCATCTGTCCAGTCGAATCACACCTATCACAATCCCAGCTGAGTCAAGTCGAATCAGACCCATCACAATCCCATCTGAGTCCAATGGAATAGACCCATCACAATCCCATCTGAGTCCAATGGAATAGACCCATCACAATCCCATCTGAGTCCAATGGAATAGACCCATCACAATCCCATCTGAGTCCCGTCGAATCAGACCCACCTCAATCCCATCTGAGTCCAGTCGAATCAGACCCATCACAATCCCATCTGAGTCGAATGGAATCAGACCCATCATCATCCCATCTGAGTCCAATGGAATCAGACCCATCACAATCCCATCTGAGTCCAATGTAATCAGACCCTTCACAATCCCATCTGAGTCCAGTCGAATCAGCCCCATCACAATCCCATCTGAGTCCAGTCGGATCAGCCCCATCACAATCCCATCTGATCCAATGGAAACAGACGCACCTCAATCCCATCTGAGTCCCGTCGAATCAGACCCACCTCAATCCCATCTGAGTACAGTCGAATCAGACCCACCTCAATCCCATCTGAGTCGAATGGAATCAGACCCATCACAATCCCATCTGAGTCCAATGGAATCAGACCCATCACAATCCCATCTGAGTCCAGTCGAATCAGACCCATCACAATCCCATCAGAGTCCAGTCGAATCAGACCCATCACAATCCCATCTGAGTCGAATGGAATCAGACCCACCTCAATCCCATCTGAGTCCAATGGAATCAGACCCATCACAATCCCATCTGAGTCCAGTCGAATCAGACCCATCACAATCCCTTCTGAGTCCAGTCGAATCGGACCCATCACAATCCCATCTGAGTCCAATGGAATCAGACCCATCACAATCCGATCTGAGTCCAATGGAATCAGACTCATCACAATCCCTTCTGTGTCCAATGGAATCAGACACATCATAATCCCATCCGAGTCCAGTCGAATCAGACCCATCACAATCCCATCTGAGTCCAATGGAATCAGACCCATCTCAATCCCATCTGAGTCCAATGGAATCAGACCCATCACAATCCCTTCTGTGACCAATGGAATCAGACTCATCACAATCCCATCCGAGTCCAGTCGAATCAGACCCATCTCAATCCCATCTGAGTCCAGTCGAATCAGAACCATCACAATCCCATCTGAGTCCAGTCGAATCAGACCAATCACAATCCCATCTGAGTCCAATGGAATAGACCCATCACAATCCCATCTGAGTCCAATGGAATAGACCCATCACAATCCCATCTGAGTCCCGTCGAATCAGACCCAGCTCAATCCCATCTGAGTCCACTCGAATCAGAGCCATCACAATCCCATCTGAGTCGAATGGAATCAGACCCATCACCATCCCATCTGAGTCCAATGGAATCAGACCCTTCACAATCCCATCTGAGTCCAGTCGAATCAGCCCCATCACAATCCCATCTGAGTCCAGTCGAATCAGCCCCATCACAATCCCATCTGATCCAATGGAATCAGACGCACCTCAATCACATCGGAGTCCAGTCGAATCAGATCCATCAAAATCCCATCTGAGTCCAGTCGAATCAGCCTCATCACAATCCCATCTGAGTCCCGTCGAATCAGACCCATCACAATCCCATCTGATCCAATGGAATCAGACCCATCGCAATCTGATCTGAGTCCAGTCAAATCAGACCCATATCAATCCCATCTGAGTCCAGTCGTATCAGACCCATTACAATCCCATCTGAGTCCAATGGAATCAGAGCCATCTCAATCTCATCTGAGTCCAGTCGAATCGGACCCATTACAATCCCATCTGAGTCCAATGGAATCAGACCCATTACAATCCCTTCTGTGTCCAATGGAATCAGACCCTTCACAATCCCATCTGAGTCCAATGTAATCAGACCCTTCACAATCCCATCTGAGTCCAGTCGAATCAGCCCCATCACAATCCCATCTGAGTCCAGTCAAATCAGCCCCATCACAATCCCATCTGATCCAATGGAAACAGACGCACCTCAATCCCATCTGAGTCCCGTCGAATCAGACCCACCTCAATCCCATCTGAGTCCAGTCGAATCAGACCCACCTCAATCCCATCTGAGTCGAATGGAATCAGACCCATCACAATCCCATCTGAGTCCAATGGAATCAGACCCATCACAATCCGATCTGAGTCCAATGGAATCAGACTCATCACAATCCCTTCTGTGTCCAGTCGAATCAGCCCCATCACAATCCCATCTGATCCAATGGAATCAGACGCACCTCAATCACATCTGAGTCCAGTCGAATCAGATCCATCAAAATCTTATCTGAGTCCAGTCGAATCAGCCTCATCACAATCCCATCTGAGTCCCGTCGAATCAGACCCATCACAATCCCATCTGATCCAATGGAATCAGACCCATCTCAATCCCATCTGAGTCCAGTCGAATCAGATCCATCAAAATCCCATCTCAGTCCAATGGAATCAGACCCATCGCAATCTGATCTGAGTCCAGTCAAATCAGACCCATTTCAATCCCATCTGAGTCCAGTCGTATCAGACCCATTACAATCCCATCTGAGTCCAATGGAATCAGAGCCATCTCAATCTCATCTGAGTCCAGTCGAATCGGACCCATTACAATCCCATCTGAGTCCAATGGAATCAGACCCATTACAATCCCTTCTGTGTCCAATGGAATCAGACCCATCACAATCCCAACCGTCCAGTCGAATCAGACCCATCTCAATTCCTTTTGAGTCCAATGGAATCAGACCCATCACAATCCCATCTGAGTCCGGTCGAATCAGACCCACCTCAATCCCATCTGAGTCCAGTCGACTCAGACCCATCACAATCCCATCTGAGTCCAATGTAATCTGACCCATCACAATCCCAGCTGAGTCAAGTCGAATCAGACCCATCACAATCCCATCTGAGTCCAATGGAATAGACCCATCACAATCCCATCTGAGTCCAATGGAATAGACCCATCACAATCCCATCTGAGTCCCGTCGAATCAGACCCACATCAATCCCATCTGAGTCCAGTCGAATCAGACCCACCTCAATCCCATCTGAGTCGAATGGAATCAGACCCACCTCAATCCCATCTGAGTCGAATGGAATCAGACCCATCACAATCCCATCTGAGTCCAGTCGAATCAGAACCATCACAATCCCATCTGAGTCCAGTCGAATCAGACCAATCACAATCCCATCTGAGTCCAATGGAATAGACCCATCACAATCCCATCTGAGTCCAATGGAATAGACCAATCACAATCCCATCTGAGTCCCGTCGAATCAGACCCAGCTCAATCCCATCTGAGTCCACACGAATCAGACCCATCACAATCCCATCTGAGTCGAATGGAATCAGACCCATCACCATCCCATCTGAGTCCAATGGAATCAGACCCTTCACAATCCCATCTGAGTCCAGTCGAATCAGCCCCATCACAATCCCATCTGAGTCCAGTCGAATCAGCCCCATCACAATCCCATCTGATCGAATGGAATCAGACGCACCTCAATCACATCTGAGTCCAGTCGAATCAGATCCATCAAAATCCCATCTGAGTCCAGTCGAATCAGCCTCATCACAATCCCATCTGAGTCCCGTCGAATCAGACCCATCACAATCCCATCTGATCCAATGGAATCAGACCCAACTCAATCCCATCTGAGTCCAGTCGAATCAGATCCATCAAAATCCCATCTCAGTCCAATGGAATCAGACCCATCGCAATCAGATCTGAGTCCAGTCAAATCAGACCCATCTCAATCCCATCTGAGTCCAGTCGTATCAGACCCATTACAATCCCATCTGAGTCCAATGGAATCAGAGCCATCTCAATCTCATCTGAGTCCAGTCGAATCGGACCCATTACAATCCCATCTGAGTCCAATGGAATCAGACCCATTACAATCCCTTCTGTGTCCAATGGAATCAGACCCATCACAATCCCAACCGAGTCCAGTCGAATCAGACCCATCTCAATTCCTTTTGAGTCCAATGGAATCAGACCCATCACAATCCCATCTGAGTCCGGTCGAATCAGACCCACCTCAATCCCATCTGAGTCCAGTCGACTCAGACCCATCACAATCCCATCTGAGTCCAATGTAATCTGACCCATCACAATCCCAGCTGAGTCAAGTCGAATCAGACCCATCACAATCCCATCTGAGTCCAATGGAATAGACCCATCACAATCCCATCTGAGTCCAATGGAATAGACCCATCACAATCCCATCTGAGTCCAATGGAATAGACCCATCACAATCCCATCTGAGTCCCGTCGAATCAGACCCACATCAATCCCATCTGAGTCCAGTCGAATCAGACCCACCTCAATCCCATCTGAGTCGAATGGAATCAGACCCACCTCAATCCCATCTGAGTCGAATGGAATCAGACCCATCACAATCCCATCAGAGTCCAGTCGAATCAGACCCATCTCAATCCCATCTGAGTACAGTCGAATCAGACCCATCACAATCCCATCAGAGTCCAGTCGAATCAGACCCATCACAATCCCATCTGAGTCGAATGGAATCAGACCCACCTCAATCCCATCTGAGTCCAATGGAATCAGACCCACCTCAATCCCATCTGAGTCCAATGGAATCAGACCCACCTCAATCACATCTGAGTCCAGTCGAATCAGACCCACCTCAATCCCATCTGAGTCGAATGGAATCAGACCCATCACGATCCCATCTGAGTCCAATGGAATCAGACCCATCACAATCCCATCTGAGTCCAATGGAATCAGACCCATCACAATCCCATCTGAGTCCAGTCGAATCAGACCCATTAGAATCCCATCTGATTCCAATGGAATCAGACCCACCTCAATCCCATCTGAGTCGAATGGAATCAGACCCATCACAATCCCATCTGAGTCCAGTCGAACCAGACCCATCTCAATCCCATCTGAGTCCAGTCAAATCAGACCCATCACAATCCCATCAGAGTCCAGTTGAATCAGACCCATCACAATCCCATCTGAGTCGAATGGAATCAGACCCACCTCAATCACATCTGAGTCCAATGGAATCAGACCACCTCAATCCCATCTGAGTCCAATGGAATCAGACCGATCTCAATCCCATCTGAGTCCAGTCGAATCAGACCCATCACAATCCCATCTGAGTCCAATGGATTCAGACCCATCACAATCGGATCTGAGTCCAATGGAATCAGACTCATCACAATCCCTTCTGTGTCCAATGGAATCAGACCCATCACAATCCCATCCGAGTCCAGTCGAATCAGACCCATCACAATCCCATCTGAGTCCAATGGTATCAGACTCATCACAATCCCATCTGAGTCCAATGGAATCAGACCCATCACAATACCATCTGAGTCCAGTCGAATCAGACCCATCTCAATCCCATCAGAGTCCAGTCGAATCAGAACCATCACAATCCCATCTGAGTCGAATGGAATCAGACCCATCACAATCCCATCTGAGTCCAATGGAATCAGACCCATCACAATCCCTTCTGTGTCCAATGGAATCAGACCCATCACAATCCCATCCGAGTCCAGTCGACTCAGACCCATCACAATCCCATCTGAGTCCAATGTAATCTGACCCATCACAATCCCATCTGTCCAGTCGAATCACACCTATCACAATCCCAGCTGAGTCAAGTCGAATCAGACCCATCACAATCCCATCTGAGTCCAATGGAATAGACCCATCACAATCCCATCTGAGTCCAATGGAATAGACCCATCACAATCCCATCTGAGTCCAATGGAATAGACCCATCACAATCCCATCTGAGTCCCGTCGAATCAGACCCACCTCAATCCCATCTGAGTCCAGTCGAATCAGACCCATCACAATCCCATCTGAGTCGAATGGAATCAGACCCATCATCATCCCATCTGAGTCCAATGGAATCAGACCCATCACAATCCCATCTGAGTCCAATGTAATCAGACCCTTCACAATCCCATCTGAGTCCAGTCGAATCAGCCCCATCACAATCCCATCTGAGTCCAGTCGAATCAGCCCCATCACAATCCCATCTGATCCAATGGAAACAGACGCACCTCAATCCCATCTGAGTCCCGTCGAATCAGACCCACCTCAATCCCATCTGAGTACAGTCGAATCAGACCCACCTCAATCCCATCTGAGTCGAATGGAATCAGACCCATCACAATCCCATCTGAGTCCAATGGAATCAGACCCATCACAATCCCATCTGAGTCCAGTCGAATCAGACCCATCACAATCCCATCAGAGTCCAGTCGAATCAGACCCATCACAATCCCATCTGAGTCGAATGGAATCAGACCCACCTCAATCCCATCTGAGTCCAATGGAATCAGACCCACCTCAATCCCATCTGAGTCCAATGGAATCAGACCCACCTCAATCACATCTGAGTCCAGTCGAATCAGACCCACCTCAATCCCATCTGAGTCGAATGGAATCAGACCCATCACGATCCCATCTGAGTCCAATGGAATCAGACCCATCACAATCCCATCTGAGTCCAATGGAATCAGACCCATCACAATCCCATCTGAGTCCAGTCGAATCAGACCCATTAGAATCCCATCTGATTCCAATGGAATCAGACCCACCTCAATCCCATCTGAGTCGAATGGAATCAGACCCATCACAATCCCATCTGAGTCCAGTCGAACCAGACCCATCTCAATCCCATCTGAGTCCAGTCAAATCAGACCCATCACAATCCCATCAGAGTCCAGTTGAATCAGACCCATCACAATCCCATCTGAGTCGAATGGAATCAGACCCACCTCAATCCCATCTGAGTCCAATGGAATCAGACCACCTCAATCCCATCTGAGTCCAATGGAATCAGACCGATCTCAATCCCATCTGAGTCCAGTCGAATCAGACCCATCACAATCCCATCTGAGTCCAATGGATTCAGACCCATCACAATCGGATCTGAGTCCAATGGAATCAGACTCATCACAATCCCTTCTGTGTCCAATGGAATCAGACCCATCACAATCCCATCCGAGTCCAGTCGAATCAGACCCATCACAATCCCATCTGAGTCCAATGGTATCAGACTCATCACAATCCCATCTGAGTCCAATGGAATCAGACCCATCACAATACCATCTGAGTCCAGTCGAATCAGACCCATCTCAATCCCATCAGAGTCCAGTCGAATCAGAACCATCACAATCCCATCTGAGTCGAATGGAATCAGACCCATCACAATCCCATCTGAGTCCAATGGAATCAGACCCATCACAATCCGATCTGAGTCCAATGGAATCAGACTCATCACAATCCCTTCTGTGTCCAATGGAATCAGACCCATCACAATCCCATCCGAGTCCAGTCGACTCAGACCCATCACAATCCCATCTGAGTCCAATGTAATCTGACCCATCACAATCCCATCTGTCCAGTCGAATCACACCTATCACAATCCCAGCTGAGTCAAGTCGAATCAGACCCATCACAATCCCATCTGAGTCCAATGGAATAGACCCATCACAATCCCATCTGAGTCCAATGGAATAGACCCATCACAATCCCATCTGAGTCCAATGGAATAGACCCATCACAATCCCATCTGAGTCCCGTCGAATCAGACCCACCTCAATCCCATCTGAGTCCAGTCGAATCAGACCCATCACAATCCCATCTGAGTCGAATGGAATCAGACCCATCATCATCCCATCTGAGTCCAATGGAATCAGACCCATCACAATCCCATCTGAGTCCAATGTAATCAGACCCTTCACAATCCCATCTGAGTCCAGTCGAATCAGCCCCATCACAATCCCATCTGAGTCCAGTCGAATCAGCCCCATCACAATCCCATCTGATCCAATGGAAACAGACGCACCTCAATCCCATCTGAGTCCCGTCGAATCAGACCCACCTCAATCCCATCTGAGTACAGTCGAATCAGACCCACCTCAATCCCATCTGAGTCGAATGGAATCAGACCCATCACAATCCCATCTGAGTCCAATGGAATCAGACCCATCACAATCCCATCTGAGTCCAGTCGAATCAGACCCATCACAATCCCTTCTGAGTCCAGTCGAATCGGACCCATCACAATCCCATCTGAGTCCAATGGAATCAGACCCATCACAATCCGATCTGAGTCCAATGGAATCAGACTCATCACAATCCCTTCTGTGTCCAATGGAATCAGACACATCATAATCCCATCCGAGTCCAGTCGAATCAGACCCATCACAATCCCATCTGAGTCCAATGGAATCAGACCCATCTCAATCCCATCTGAGTCCAATGGAATCAGACCCATCACAATCCCTTCTGTGACCAATGGAATCAGACCCATCACAATCCCATCCGAGTCCAGTCGAATCAGACCCATCTCAATCCCATCTGAGTCCAGTCGAATCAGAACCATCACAATCCCATCTGAGTCCAGTCGAATCAGACCAATCACAATCCCATCTGAGTCCAATGGAATAGACCCATCACAATCCCATCTGAGTCCAATGGAATAGACCCATCACAATCCCATCTGAGTCCCGTCGAATCAGACCCAGCTCAATCCCATCTGAGTCCACTCGAATCAGACCCATCACAATCCCATCTGAGTCGAATGGAATCAGACCCATCACCATCCCATCTGAGTCCAATGGAATCAGACCCTTCACAATCCCATCTGAGTCCAGTCGATCAGCCCCATCACAATCCCATCTGAGTCCAGTCGAATCAGCCCCATCACAATCCCATCTGATCCAATGGAATCAGACGCACCTCAATCACATCGGAGTCCAGTCGAATCAGGTCCATCAAAATCCCATCTCAGTCCAATGGAATCAGACCCATCGCAATCTGATCTGAGTCCAGTCAAATCAGACCCATATCAATCCCATCTGAGTCCAGTCGTATCAGACCCATTACAATCCCATCTGAGTCCAATGGAATCAGAGCCATCTCAATCTCATCTGAGTCCAGTCGAATCGGACCCATTACAATCCCATCTGAGTCCAATGGAATCAGACCCATTACAATCCCTTCTGTGTCCAATGGAATCAGACCCTTCACAATCCCATCTGAGTCCAATGTAATCAGACCCTTCACAATCCCATCTGAGTCCAGTCAAATCAGCCCCATCACAATCCCATCTGATCCAATGGAAACAGACGCACCTCAATCCCATCTGAGTCCCGTCGAATCAGACCCATCACAATCCCATCAGAGTCCAGTCGAATCAGACCCACCTCAATCCCATCTGAGTCCAGTCGAATCAGACCCACCTCAATCCCATCTGAGTCGAATGCAATCAAACCCATCACAATCCCATCTGAGTCCAATGGAATCAGACCCATCACAATCCGATCTGAGTCCAATGGAATCAGACTCATCACAATCCCTTCTGTGTCCAGTCGAATCAGCCCCATCACAATCCCATCTGATCCAATGGAATCAGACGCACCTCAATCACATCTGAGTCCAGTCGAATCAGATCCATCAAAATCTTATCTGAGTCCAGTCGAATCAGCCTCATCACAATCCCATCTGAGTCCCGTCGAATCAGACCCATCACAATCCCATCTGATCCAATGGAATCAGACCCATCTCAATCCCATCTGAGTCCAGTCGAATCAGATCCATCAAAATCCCATCTCAGTCCAATGGAATCAGACCCATCGCAATCTGATCTGAGTCCAGTCAAATCAGACCCATCTCAATCCCATCTGAGTCCAGTCGTATCAGACCCATTACAATCCCATCTGAGTCCAATGGAATCAGAGCCATCTCAATCTCATCTGAGTCCAGTCGAATCGGACCCATTACAATCCCATCTGAGTCCAATGGAATCAGACCCATTACAATCCCATCTGAGTCGAATGGAATCAGACCCATCACCATCCCATCTGAGTCCAATGGAATCAGACCCTTCACAATCCCATCTGAGTCCAGTCGATCAGCCCCATCACAATCCCATCTGAGTCCAGTCGAATCAGCCCCATCACAATCCCATCTGATCCAATGGAATCAGACGCACCTCAATCACATCGGAGTCCAGTCGAATCAGGTCCATCAAAATCCCATCTCAGTCCAATGGAATCAGACCCATCGCAATCTGATCTGAGTCCAGTCAAATCAGACCCATATCAATCCCATCTGAGTCCAGTCGTATCAGACCCATTACAATCCCATCTGAGTCCAATGGAATCAGAGCCATCTCAATCTCATCTGAGTCCAGTCGAATCGGACCCATTACAATCCCATCTGAGTCCAATGGAATCAGACCCATTACAATCCCTTCTGTGTCCAATGGAATCAGACCCTTCACAATCCCATCTGAGTCCAATGTAATCAGACCCTTCACAATCCCATCTGAGTCCAGTCGAATCAGCCCCATCACAATCCCATCTGAGTCCAGTCAAATCAGCCCCATCACAATCCCATCTGATCCAATGGAAACAGACGCACCTCAATCCCATCTGAGTCCCGTCGAATCAGACCCACCTCAATCCCATCTGAGTCCAGTCGAATCAGACCCACCTCAATCCCATCTGAGTCGAATGCAATCAGACCCATCACAATCCCATCTGAGTCCAATGGAATCAGACCCATCACAATCCGATCTGAGTCCAATGGAATCAGACTCATCACAATCCCATCTGTGTCCAGTCGAATCAGCCCCATCACAATCCCATCTGATCCAATGGAATCAGACGCACCTCAAGCACATCTGAGTCCAGTCGAATCAGATCCATCAAAATCTTATCTGAGTCCAGTCGAATCAGCCTCATCACAATCCCATCTGAGTCCCGTCGAATCAGACCCATCACAATCCCATCTGATCCAATGGAATCAGACCCATCTCAATCCCATCTGAGTCCAGTCGAATCAGATCCATCAAAATCCCATCTCAGTCCAATGGAATCAGACCCATCGCAATCTGATCTGAGTCCAGTCAAATCAGACCCATCTCAATCCCATCTGAGTCCAGTCGTATCAGACCCATTACAATCCCATCTGAGTCCAATGGAATCTGAGCCATCTCAATCTCATCTGAGTCCAGTCGAATCGGACCCATTACAATCCCATCTGAGTCCAATGGAATCAGACCCATTACAATCCCTTCTGTGTCCAATGGAATCAGACCCATCACAATCCCAACCGAGTCCAGTCGAATCAGACCCATCTCAATTCCTTTTGAGTCCAATGGAATCAGACCCATCACAATCCCATCTGAGTCCGGTCGAATCAGACCCACCTCAATCCCATCTGAGTCCAGTCGACTCAGACCCATCACAATCCCATCTGAGTCCAATGTAATCTGACCCATCACAATCCCAGCTGAGTCAAGTCGAATCAGACCCATCACAATCCCATCTGAGTCCAATGGAATAGACCCATCACAATCCCATCTGAGTCCAATGGAATAGACCCATCACAATCCCATCTGAGTCCCGTCGAATCAGACCCACATCAATCCCATCTGAGTCCAGTCGAATCAGACCCACCTCAATCCCATCTGAGTCGAATGGAATCAGACCCACCTCAATCCCATCTGAGTCGAATGGAATCAGACCCATCACAATCCCATCTGAGTCCAGTCGAATCAGAACCATCACAATCCCATCTGAGTCCAGTCGAATCAGACCAATCACAAACCCATCTGAGTCCAATGGAATAGACCCATCACAATCCCATCTGAGTCCAATGGAATAGACCAATCACAATCCCATCTGAGTCCCGTCGAATCAGACCCAGCTCAATCCCATCTGAGTCCACTCGAATCAGACCCATCACAATCCCATCTGAGTCGAATGGAATCAGACCCATCACCATCCCATCTGAGTCCAATGGAATCAGACCCTTCACAATCCCATCTGAGTCCAGTCGAATCAGCCCCATCACAATCCCATCTGAGTCCAGTCGAATCAGCCCCATCACAATCCCATCTGATCCAATGGAATCAGACGCACCTCAATCAGATCTGAGTCCAGTCGAATGAGATCCATCAAAATCCCATCTGAGTCCAGTCGAATCAGCCTCATCACAATGCCATCTGAGTCCCGTCGAATCAGACCCATCACAATCCCATCTGATCCAATGGAATCAGACCCATCTCAATCCCATCTGAGTCCAGTCGAATCAGATCCATCAAAATCCCATCTCAGTCCAATGGAATCAGACCCATCGCAATCTGATCTGAGTCCAATGTAATCAGACCCTTCACAATCCCATCTGTGTCCAGTCGAATCAGCCCCATCACAATCCCATCTGAGTCCAGTCGAATCAGCCCCATCACAATCCCATCTGATCCAATGGAAACAGACGCACCTCAATCCCATCTGAGTCCCGTCGAATCAGACCCACCTCAATCCCATCTGAGTCCAGTCGACTCAGACCCACCTCAATCCCATCTGAGTCGAATGGAATCAGACCCATCACAATCCCATCTGAGTCCAATGGAATCAGACCCATCACAATCCCATCTGAGTCCAGTCGAATCAGACCCATCACAAACCCTTCTGAGTCCAGTCGAATCGGACCCATCACAATCCCATCTGAGTCCAATGGAATCAGACCCATCACAATCCGATCTGAGTCCAATGGAATCAGACTCATCACAATCCCTTCTGTGTCCAATGGAATCAGACACATCATAATCCCATCCGAGTCCAGTCGAATCAGACCCATCACAATCCCATCTGAGTCCAATGGAATCAGACCCATCTCAATCCCATCTGAGTCCAATGGAATCAGACCCATCACAATCCCTTCTGTGACCAATGGAATCAGACCCATCACAATCCCATCCGAGTCCAGTCGAATCAGACCCATCTCAATCCCATCTGAGTCCAGTCGAATCAGAACCATCACAATCCCATCTGAGTCCAGTCGAATCAGACCAATCACAATCCCATGTGAGTCCAATGGAATAGACCCATCACAATCGCTTCTGTGACCAATGGAATCGACCCATCACAATCCCATCCGAGTCCAGTCGAATCAGACCCATCTCAATCACATCTGAGTCCAGTCGACTCAGACCCATCACAATCCCATCTGAGTCCAATGTAATCTGACCCATCACAATCCCATCTCTCCTGTCGAATCACACCCATCACAATCCCAGCTGAGTCAAGTCGAATCAGACCCATCACAATCCCATCTGAGTCCAATAGCATAGACCCATCACAATCCCATCTGAGTCCAATGGAATAGACCCATCACAATCCCATCTGAGTCCAATGGAATAGACAAATCACAATCCCATCTGAGTCCCGTCGAATCAGACCCACCTCAATCCCATCTGAGTCCAGTCGAATCAGACCCATCACAATCCCATCTGAGTCGAATGGAATCAGACCCATCACCATCCCATCTGAGTCCAATGGAATCAGTCCCATCACAATCCCATCTGAGTCCAATGTAATCAGACCCTTCACAATCCCATCTGAGTCCAGTCGAATCAGCCCCATCACAATCCCATCTGAGTCCAGTCGAATCAGCCCCATCACAATCCCATCTGAGTCCAGTCGAATCAGCCCCATCACAATCCCATCTGATCCAATGGAATCAGACGCACCTCAATCAGATCTGAGTCCAGTCGAATGAGATCCATCAAAATCCCATCTGAGTCCAGTCGAATCAGCCTCATCACAATCCCATCTGAGTCCCGTCGAATCAGACCCATCACAATCCCATCTGATCCAATGGAATCAGACCCATCTCAATCCCATCTGAGTCCAGTCGAATCAGATCCATCAAAATCCCATCTCAGTCCAATGGAATCAGACCCATCGCAATCTGATCTGAGTCCAATGTAATCAGACCCTTCACAATCCCATCTGTGTCCAGTCGAATCAGCCCCATCACAATCCCATCTGAGTCCAGTCGAATCAGCCCCATCACAATCCCATCTGATCCAATGGAAACAGACGCACCTCAATCCCATCTGAGTCCCGTCGAATCAGACCCACCTCAATCCCATCTGAGTCCAGTCGAATCAGACCCACCTCAATCCCATCTGAGTCGAATGGAATCAGACCCATCACAATCCCATCTGAGTCCAATGGAATCAGACCCATCACAATCCCATCTGAGTCCAGTCGAATCAGACCCATCACAAACCCTTCTGAGTTCAGTCGAATCGGACCCATCACAATCCCATCTGAGTCCAATGGAATCAGACCCATCACAATCCGATCTGAGTCCAATGGAATCAGACTCATCACAATCCCTTCTGTGTCCAATGGAATCAGAAACATCATAATCCCATCCGAGTCCAGTCGAATCAGACCCATCACAATCCCATCTGAGTCCAATGGAATCAGACCCATCTCAATCCCATCTGAGTCCAATGGAATCAGACCCATCACAATCCCTTCTGTGACCAATGGAATCAGACCCATCACAATCCCATCCGAGTCCAGTCGAATCAGACCCATCTCAATCCCATCTGAGTCCAGTCGAATCAGAACCATCACAATCCCATCTGAGTCCAGTCGAATCAGACCAATCACAATCCCATGTGAGTCCAATGGAATAGACCCATCACAATCGCTTCTGTGACCAATGGAATCGACCCATCACAATCCCATCCGAGTCCAGTCGAATCAGACCCATCTCAATCACATCTGAGTCCAGTCGACTCAGACCCATCACAATCCCATCTGAGTCCAATGTAATCTGACCCATCACAATCCCATCTCTCCTGTCGAATCACACCCATCACAATCCCAGCTGAGTCAAGTCGAATCAGACCCATCACAATCCCATCTGAGTCCAATAGCATAGACCCATCACAATCCCATCTGAGTCCAATGGAATAGACCCATCACAATCCCATCTGAGTCCAATGGAATAGACAAATCACAATCCCATCTGAGTCCCGTCGAATCAGACCCACCTCAATCCCATCTGAGTCCAGTCGAATCAGACCCATCACAATCCCATCTGAGTCGAATGGAATCAGACCCATCACCATCCCATCTGAGTCCAATGGAATCAGTCCCATCACAATCCCATCTGAGTCCAATGTAATCAGACCCTTCACAATCCCATCTGAGTCCAGTCGAATCAGCCCCATCACAATCCCATCTGAGTCCAGTCGAATCAGCCCCATCACAATCCCATCTGATCCAATGGAAACAGACGCACCTCAATCCCATCTGAGTCCCGTCGAATCAGACCCACCTCAATCCCATCTGAGTCCAGTCGAATCAGACCCACCTCAATCCCATCTGAGTCGAATGGAATCAGACCCATCACAATCCCATCTGAGTCCAATGGAATCAGACCCATCACAATCCCTTCTGAGTCCAGTCGAATCAGACCCATCACAATCCCATCTGAGTCCAATGGAATCAGACCCATCTCAATCCCATCTGAGTCCAATGGAATCAGACCCATCACAATCCCTTCTGTGACCAATGGAATCAGACCCATCACAATCCCATCCGAGTCCAGTCGAATCAGACCCATCTCAATCCCATCTGAGTCCAATCGAATCAGAACCATCACAATCCCATCTGAGTCCAGTCGAATCAGCCCCATCACAATCCCATCTGAGTCCAATGGAATAGACCCATCACAATCCCATCTGAGTCCAATGGAATAGACCAATCACAATCCCATCTGAGTCCCGTCGAATCAGACCCAGCTCAATCCCATCTGAGTCCACTCGAATCAGACCCATCACAATCCCATCTGAGTCGAATGGAATCAGACCCATCACCATCCCATCTGAGTCCAATGGAATCAGACCCTTCAGAATCCCATCTGAGTCCATTCGAATCAGCCCCATCACAATCCCATCTGAGTCCAGTCGAATCAGCCCCATCACAATCCCATCTGATCCAATGGAATCAGACGCACCTCAATCACATCTGAGTCCAGTCGAATCAGATCCATCAAAATCCCATCTGAGTCCAGTCGAATCTGCCTCATCACAATCCCATCTGAGTCCCGTCGAATCAGAAACATCACAATCCCATCTGATCCAATGGAATCAGACCCATCTCAATCCCATCTGAGTCCAGTCGAATCAGATCCATCAAAATCCCATCTCAGTCCAATGGAATCAGACCCATCACAATCTGATCTGAGTCCAGTCAAATCAGACCCATCTCAATCCCATCTGAGTCCAGTCGTATCAGACCCATTACAATCCCATCTGAGTCCAATGGAATCAGAGCCATCTCAGTCTCATCTGAGTCCAGTCGAATCGGACCCATTACAATCCCATCTGTGTCCAATGGAATCAGACTCATCACAATCCCTTCTGTGACCAATGGAATCAGACCCATCACAATCCCATCCGAGTCCAGTCGAATCAGACCCATCTCAATCCCATCTGAGTCCAGTCGAATCAGAACCATCACAATCCCATCTGAGTCCAGTCGAAGCAGACCAATCACAATCCCATCTGAGTCCAATGGAATAGACCCATCACAATCGCTTCTGTGACCAATGGAATCGACCCATCACAATCCCATCCGAGTCCAGTCGAATCAGACCCATCACAATCCCATCTGAGTCCAATGTAATCTGACCCATCACAATCCCATCACTCCTGTCGAATCACACCCATCACAATCCCAGCTGAGTCAAGTCGAATCAGACCCATCACAATCCCATCTGAGCCCAATAGAATAGACCCATCACAATCCCATCTGAGTCCAATGGAATAGACCCATCACAATCCCATCTGAGTCCAATGGAATAGACAAATCACAATCCCATCTGAGTCCCGTCGAATCAGACCCACCTCAATCCCATCTGAGTCCAGTCGAATCAGACCCATCACAATCCCATCTGAGTCGAATGGAATCAGACCCATCACCATCCCATCTGAGTCCAATGGAATCAGACCCATCACAATCCCATCTGAGTCCAATGTAATCAGACACTTCACAATCCCATCTGAGTCCAGTCGAATTAGCCCCATCACAATCCCATCTGAGTCCAGTCGAATCAGCCCCATCACAATCCCATCTGATCCAATGGAAACAGACGCACCTCAATCCCATCTGAGTCCCGTCGAATCAGACCCACCTCAATCCCATCTGAGTCCAGTCGAATCAGACCCACCTCAATCCCATCTGAGTCGAATGGAATCAGACCCATCACAATCCCATCTGAGTCCAATGGAATCAGACCCATCACAATCCCATCTGAGTCCAGTCGAATCAGACCCATCACAATCCCTTCTGAGTCCAGTCGAATCGGACCCATCACAATCCCATCTGATTCCAATGGAATCAGACCCATCACAATCCGATCTGAGTCCAATGGAATCAGACTCATCACAATCCCTTCTGTGTCCAATGGAATCAGACACATCATAATCCCATCCGAGTCCAGTCGAATCAGACCCATCACAATCCCATCTGAGTCCAATGGAATCAGACCCATCTCAATCCCATCTGAGTCCAATGGAATCAGACCCATCACAATCCCTTCTGTGACCAATGGAATCAGACCCATCACAATCCCATCCGAGTCCAGTCGAATCAGACCCATCTCAATCCCATCTGAGTCCAATCGAATCAGAACCATCACAATCCCATCTGAGTCCAGTCGAATCAGACCAATCACAATCCCATCTGAGTCCAATGGAATAGACCCATCACAATCCCATCTGAGTCCAATGGAATAGACCAATCACAATCCCATCTGAGTCCCGTCGAATCAGACCCAGCTCAATCCCATCTGAGTCCACTCGAATCAGACCCATCACAATCCCATCTGAGTCGAATGGAATCAGACCCATCACCATCCCATCTGAGTCCAATGGAATCAGACCCTTCACAATCCCATCTGAGTCCAGTCGAATCAGCCCCATCACAATCCCATCTGAGTCCAGTCGAATCAGCCCCATCACAATCCCATCTGATCGAATGGAATCAGACGCACCTCAATCACATCGGAGTCCAGTCGAATCAGATCCATCAAAATCCCATCTGAGTCCAGTCGAATCAGCCTCATCACAATCCCATCTGAGTCCCGTCGAATCAGACCCATCACAATCCCATCTGATCCAATGGAATCAGACCCATCTCAATCCCATCTGAGTCCAGTCGAATCAGATCCATCAAAATCCCATCTCAGTCCAATGGAATCAGACCCATCGCAATCTGATCTGAGTCCAGTCAAATCAGACCCATCTCAATCCCATCTGAGTCCAGTCGTATCAGACCCATTACAATCCCATCTGAGTCCAATGGAATCAGAGCCATCTCAATCTCATCTGAGTCCAGTCGAATCGGACCCATTACAATCCCATCTGAGTCCAATGGAATCAGACCCATTACAATCCCTTCTGTGTCCAATGGAATCAGACCCATCACAATCCCAACCGAGTCCAGTCGAATCAGACCCATCTCAATTCCTTTTGAGTCCAATGGAATCAGACCCATCACAATCCCATCTGAGTCCGGTCGAATCAGACCCACCTCAATCCCATCTGAGTCCAGTCGACTCAGACCCATCACAATCCCATCTGAGTCCAATGTAATCTGACCCATCACAATCCCAGCTGAGTCAAGTCGAATCAGACCCATCACAATCCCATCTGAGTCCAATGGAATAGACCCATCACAATCCCATCTGAGTCCAATGGAATAGACCCATCACAATCCCATCTGAGTCCCGTCGAATCAGACCCACATCAATCCCATCTGAGTCCAGTCGAATCAGACCCACCTCAATCCCATCTGAGTCGAATGGAATCAGACCCACCTCAATCCCATCTGAGTCGAATGGAATCAGACCCATCACAATCACATCTGAGTCCAGTTGAATCAGAACCATCAGAATCCCATCTGAGTCCAGTCGAATCAGCCCCATCACAATCCCATCTGAGTCCAGTCGAATCAGCCCCATCACAATCCCATCTGATCGAATGGAATCAGACGCACCTCAATCACATCGGAGTCCAGTCGAATCAGATCCATCAAAATCCCATCTGAGTCCAGTCGAATCAGCCTCATCACAATCCCATCTGAGTCCCGTCGAATCAGACCCATCACAATCCCATCTGATCCAATGGAATCAGACCCATCTCAATCCCATCTGAGTCCAGTCGAATCAGATCCATCAAAATCCCATCTCAGTCCAATGGAATCAGACCCATCGCAATCTGATCTGAGTCCAGTCAAATCAGACCCATCTCAATCCCATCTGAGTCCAGTCGTATCAGACCCATTACAATCCCATCTGAGTCCAATGGAATCAGAGCCATCTCAATCTCATCTGAGTCCAGTCGAATCGGACCCATTACAATCCCATCTGAGTCCAATGGAATCAGACCCATTACAATCCCTTCTGTGTCCAATGGAATCAGACCCATCACAATCCCAACCGAGTCCAGTCGAATCAGACCCATCTCAATTCCTTTTGAGTCCAATGGAATCAGACCCATCACAATCCCATCTGAGTCCGGTCGAATCAGACCCACCTCAATCCCATCTGAGTCCAGTCGACTCAGACCCATCACAATCCCATCTGAGTCCAATGTAATCTGACCCATCACAATCCCAGCTGAGTCAAGTCGAATCAGACCCATCACAATCCCATCTGAGTCCAATGGAATAGACCCATCACAATCCCATCTGAGTCCAATGGAATAGACCCATCACAATCCCATCTGAGTCCCGTCGAATCAGACCCACATCAATCCCATCTGAGTCCAGTCGAATCAGACCCACCTCAATCCCATCTGAGTCGAATGGAATCAGACCCACCTCAATCCCATCTGAGTCGAATGGAATCAGACCCATCACAATCACATCTGAGTCCAGTTGAATCAGAACCATCAGAATCCCATCTGAGTCCAGTCGAATCAGACCAATCACAATCCCATCTGAGTCCAATGGAATAGACCCATCACAATCCCATCTGAGTCCAATGGAATAGACCAATCACAATCCCATCTGAGTCCCGTCGAATCAGACCCAGCTCAATCCCATCTGAGTCCACTCGAATCAGACCCATCACAATCCCATCTGAGTCGAATGGAATCAGACCCATCACCATCCCATCTGAGTCCAATGGAATCAGACCCTTCACAATCCCATCTGAGTCCAGTCGAATCAGCCCCATCACAATCCCATCTGAGTCCAGTCGAATCAGCCCCATCACAATCCCATCTGATCCAATGGAATCAGACGCACCTCAATCACATCTGAGTCCAGTCGAATCAGATCCATCAAAATCCCATCTGAGTCCAGTCGAATCAGCCTCATCACAATCCCATCTGAGTCCCGTCGAATCAGACCCATCACAATCCCATCTGATCCAATGCAATCAGACCCATCTCAATCCCATCTGAGTCCAGTCGAATCAGATCCATCAAAATCCCATCTCAGTCCAATGGAATCAGACCCATCGCAATCTGATCTGAGTCCAGTCAAATCAGACCCATCTCAATCCCATCTGAGTCCAGTCGTATCAGACCCATTACAATCCCATCTGAGTCCAATGGAATCAGAGCCATCTCAATCTCATCTGAGTCCAGTCGAATCGGACCCATTACAATCCCATCTGAGTCCAATGGAATCAGACCCATTACAATCCCTTCTGTGTCCAATGGAATCAGTCCCATCACAATCCCAACCGAGTCCAGTCGAATCAGACCCATCTCAATTCCTTTTGATTCCAATGGAATCAGACCCATCACAATCCCATCTGAGTCCGGTCGAATCAGACCCACCTCAATCCCATCTGAGTCCAGTCGACTCAGACCCATCACAATCCCATCTGAGTCCAATGGAATAGACCCATCACAATCCCATCTGAGTCCAATGGAATAGACCGAGCACAATCCCATCTGAGTCCCGTCGAATCAGACCCACATCAATCCCATCTGAGTCCAGTCGAATCAGACCCACCTCAATCCCATCTGAGTCGAATGGAATCAGACCCACCTCAATCCCATCTGAGTCGAATGGAATCAGACCCATCACAATCCCATCTGAGTCCAGTCGAATCAGACCCATCTCAATCCCATCTGAGTACAGTCGAATCAGACCCATCACAATCCCATCAGAGTCCAGTCGAATCAGACCCATCACAATCCCATCTGAGTCGAATGGAATCAGACCCACCTCAATCCCATCTGAGTCCAATGGAATCAGACCCACCTCAATCCCATCTGAGTCCAATGGAATCAGACCCACCTCAATCACATCTGTGTCCAGTCGAATCAGACCCACCTCAATCCCATCTGAGTCGAATGGAATCAGACCCATCATGATCCCATCTGAGTCCAGTCAAATCAGACCCACCTCAATCCCATCTGAGTCGAATGGAATCAGACCCATCACAATCCCATCTGAGTCCAATGGAATCAGACCCACATCAATCCCATCTGAGTCCAGTCGAATCAGACCCACCTCAATCCCATCTGAGTCGAATGGAATCAGACCCACCTCAATCCCATCTGAGTCGAATGGAATCAGACCCATCACAATCACATCTGAGTCCAGTTGAATCAGAACCATCAGAATCCCATCTGAGTCCAGTCGAATCAGACCAATCACAATCCCATCTGAGTCCAATGGAATAGACCCATCACAATCCCATCTGAGTCCAATGGAATAGACCAATCACAATCCCATCTGAGTCCCGTCGAATCAGACCCAGCTCAATCCCATCTGAGTCCACTCGAATCAGACCCATCACAATCCCATCTGAGTCGAATGGAATCAGACCCATCACCATCCCATCTGAGTCCAATGGAATCAGACCCTTCACAATCCCATCTGAGTCCAGTCGAATCAGCCCCATCACAATCCCATCTGAGTCCAGTCGAATCAGCCCCATCACAATCCCATCTGATCCAATGGAATCAGACGCACCTCAATCACATCTGAGTCCAGTCGAATCAGATCCATCAAAATCCCATCTGAGTCCAGTCGAATCAGCCTCATCACAATCCCATCTGAGTCCCGTCGAATCAGACCCATCACAATCCCATCTGATCCAATGCAATCAGACCCATCTCAATCCCATCTGAGTCCAGTCGAATCAGATCCATCAAAATCCCATCTCAGTCCAATGGAATCAGACCCATCGCAATCTGATCTGAGTCCAGTCAAATCAGACCCATCTCAATCCCATCTGAGTCCAGTCGTATCAGACCCATTACAATCCCATCTGAGTCCAATGGAATCAGAGCCATCTCAATCTCATCTGAGTCCAGTCGAATCGGACCCATTACAATCCCATCTGAGTCCAATGGAATCAGACCCATTACAATCCCTTCTGTGTCCAATGGAATCAGTCCCATCACAATCCCAACCGAGTCCAGTCGAATCAGACCCATCTCAATTCCTTTTGATTCCAATGGAATCAGACCCATCACAATCCCATCTGAGTCCGGTCGAATCAGACCCACCTCAATCCCATCTGAGTCCAGTCGACTCAGACCCATCACAATCCCATCTGAGTCCAATGGAATAGACCCATCACAATCCCATCTGAGTCCAATGGAATAGACCGAGCACAATCCCATCTGAGTCCCGTCGAATCAGACCCACATCAATCCCATCTGAGTCCAGTCGAATCAGACCCACCTCAATCCCATCTGAGTCGAATGGAATCAGACCCACCTCAATCCCATCTGAGTCGAATGGAATCAGACCCATCACAATCCCATCTGAGTCCAGTCGAATCAGACCCATCTCAATCCCATCTGAGTACAGTCGAATCAGACCCATCACAATCCCATCAGAGTCCAGTCGAATCAGACCCATCACAATCCCATCTGAGTCGAATGGAATCAGACCCACCTCAATCCCATCTGAGTCCAATGGAATCAGACCCACCTCAATCCCATCTGAGTCCAATGGAATCAGACCCACCTCAATCACATCTGTGTCCAGTCGAATCAGACCCACCTCAATCCCATCTGAGTCGAATGGAATCAGACCCATCATGATCCCATCTGAGTCCAGTCAAATCAGACCCACCTCAATCCCATCTGAGTCGAATGGAATCAGACCCATCACAATCCCATCTGAGTCCAATGGAATCAGACCCATCACAATCCCATCTGAGTCCAGTCGAATCAGACCCATCACAATCCCTTCTGAGTCCAGTCGAATCGGACCCATCACAATCCCATCTGAGTCCAATGGAATCAGACCCATCACAATCCGATCTGAGTCCAATGGAATCAGACTCATCACAATCCCTTCTGTGTCCAATGGAATCAGACACATCATAATCCCATCCGAGTCCAGTCGAATCAGACCCATCACAATCCCATTTGAGTCCAATGGAATCAGACCCATCACAATCCCATCTGAGTCCAATGGAATCAGACCCATCACAATACCATCTGAGTCCAGTCGAATCAGACCCATCTCAATCCCATCAGAGTCCAGTCGAATCAGACCCATCACAATCCCATCTGAGTCGAACGGAATCAGACCCACCTCAATCCCATCTGAGTCCAATGGAATCAGACCCATCTCAATCCCATCAGAGTCCAGTCAAATCAGACCCATCACAATCCCATCAGAGTCCAGTCGAATCAGACCCATCACAATCCCATCTGAGTCGAATGGAATCAGACCCACCTCAATCCCATCTGAGTCCAATGGAATCAGACCCACCTCAATCCCATCTGAGTCCAATGGAATCAGACCCATCTCAATCCCATCTGAGTCCCGTCGAATCAGACCCATCACAATCCCATCTGAGTCGAATGGAATCAGACCGATCACAATCCCATCTGAGTCCAATGGAATCAGACTCATCCCAATCCCTTCTGTGTCCAATGGAATCAGACCCATCACAATCCCATCCAAGTCCAGTCGAATCAGACCCAACACAATCTCATCTGAGTCCAATGGAATCAGACCCATCACAATCCCATCTGAGTCCCGTCGAATCAGACCCACCTCAATCCCCTCTGAGTCCAGTCGAATCAGACCCACCTCAATCCCATCTGAGTCGAATGGAATCAGCCCATCACAATCCCATCTGAGTCCAATGGAATCAGACCCATCACAATCCCATCTGAGTCCAGTCGAATCAGACCCATTAGAATCCCATCCATTCCAATGGAATCAGACCCACCTCAATCCCATCTGAGTCGAATGGAATCAGACCCATCACAATCCCATCTGAGTCCAGTCGAATCAGACCCATCTCAATCCCATCTGAGTCCAGTCGAATCAGACCCATCACAATCCCATCAGAGTCCAGTCGAATCAGACCCATCACAAACCCATCTGAGTCGAATGGAATCAGAACCACCTCAATCCCATCTGAGTCCAATGGAATCAGACCCACCTCAATCCCATCTGAGTCCAATGGAATCAGACCCACCTCAATCACATCTGAGTCCAGTCGAGTCAACCCACCTCAATCCCATCTGAGTCGAATGGAATCAGACCCATCACAATCCCATCTGAGTCCAATGGAATCAGACCCATCACAATCCCAAATGAGTCCAATGGAATCAGACCCATCACAATCCCATCTGAGTCCAGTCGAATCAGACCCATTAGAATCCCATCTGATTCCAATGGAATCAGACCCACCTCAATCCCATCTGAGTCGAATGGAATCAGACCCATCACAATCCCATCTGAGTCCAGTCGATTCAGACCCATCTCAATCCCATCTGAGTCCAGTCGAATCAGACCCATCACAATCCCATCAGAGTCCAGTCGAATCAGACCCATCACAATCCCATCTGAGTCGAATGGAATCAGACCCACCTTAATCCCATCTGAGTCCAATGGAATCAGACCCATCTCAATCCCATCTGAGTCCCGTCGAATCAGACCCATCACAATCCCATCTGAGTCCAATGGAATCAGACCCATCACAATCGGATCTGAGTCCAATGGAATCAGACTCATCACAATCCCTTCTGTGTCCAATGGAATCAGACCCATCACAAGCCCATCCGAGTCCAGTCGAATCAGACCCATCACAATCCCATCTGAGTCCAATGGTATCAGACCCATCACAATCCCATCTGAGTCCAATGGAATCAGTCCCATCACAATACCATCTGAGTCCAGTCGAATCAGACCCATCTCAATCCCATCAGAGTCGAATGGAATCAGACCCATCACAATCCCATCTGAGTCCAATGGAATCAGACCCATCACAATCCCAAATGAGTCCAATGGAATCAGACCCATCACAATCCCATCTGAGTCCAGTCGAATCAGACCCATTAGAATCCCATCTGATTCCAATGGAATCAGACCCACCTCAATCCCATCTGAGTCGAATGGAATCAGACCCATCACAATCCCATCTGAGTCCAGTCGATTCAGACCCATCTCAATCCCTTCTGTGTCCAATGGAATCAGACCCATCACAATCCCATCCAAGTCCAGTCGAATCAGACCCAACACAATCTCATCTGAGTCCAATGGAATCAGACCCATCACAATCCCATCTGAGTCCCGTCGAATCAGACCCACCTCAATCCCCTCTGAGTCCAGTCGAATCAGACCCACCTCAATCCCATCTGAGTCGAATGGAATCAGCCCATCACAATCCCATCTGAGTCCAATGGAATCAGACCCATCACAATCCCATCTGAGTCCAGTCGAATCAGACCCATTAGAATCCCATCCATTCCAATGGAATCAGACCCACCTCAATCCCATCTGAGTCGAATGGAATCAGACCCATCACAATCCCATCTGAGTCCAGTCGAATCAGACCCATCTCAATCCCATCTGAGTCCAGTCGAATCAGACCCATCACAATCCCATCAGAGTCCAGTCGAATCAGACCCATCACAAACCCATCTGAGTCGAATGGAATCAGAACCACCTCAATCCCATCTGAGTCCAATGGAATCAGACCCACCTCAATCCCATCTGAGTCCAATGGAATCAGACCCACCTCAATCACATCTGAGTCCAGTCGAGTCAACCCACCTCAATCCCATCTGAGTCGAATGGAATCAGACCCATCACAATCCCATCTGAGTCCAATGGAATCAGACCCATCACAATCCCAAATGAGTCCAATGGAATCAGACCCATCACAATCCCATCTGAGTCCAGTCGAATCAGACCCATTAGAATCCCATCTGATTCCAATGGAATCAGACCCACCTCAATCCCATCTGAGTCGAATGGAATCAGACCCATCACAATCCCATCTGAGTCCAGTCGATTCAGACCCATCTCAATCCCATCTGAGTCCAGTCGAATCAGACCCATCACAATCCCATCAGAGTCCAGTCGAATCAGACCCATCACAATCCCATCTGAGTCGAATGGAATCAGACCCACCTTAATCCCATCTGAGTCCAATGGAATCAGACCCATCTCAATCCCATCTGAGTCCCGTCGAATCAGACCCATCACAATCCCATCTGAGTCCAATGGAATCAGACCCATCACAATCGGATCTGAGTCCAATGGAATCAGACTCATCACAATCCCTTCTGTGTCCAATGGAATCAGACCCATCACAAGCCCATCCGAGTCCAGTCGAATCAGACCCATCACAATCCCATCTGAGTCCAATGGTATCAGACCCATCACAATCCCATCTGAGTCCAATGGAATCAGTCCCATCACAATACCATCTGAGTCCAGTCGAATCAGACCCATCTCAATCCCATCAGAGTCGAATGGAATCAGACCCATCACAATCCCATCTGAGTCCAATGGAATCAGACCCATCACAATCCCAAATGAGTCCAATGGAATCAGACCCATCACAATCCCATCTGAGTCCAGTCGAATCAGACCCATTAGAATCCCATCTGATTCCAATGGAATCAGACCCACCTCAATCC
Source organism: Hypanus sabinus (assembly GCF_030144855.1). Classification (NCBI taxonomy): domain Eukaryota; kingdom Metazoa; phylum Chordata; class Chondrichthyes; order Myliobatiformes; family Dasyatidae; genus Hypanus; species Hypanus sabinus. The sequence goes on along the minus strand of NC_082734.1, from coordinate 35,002,078 downwards.
CATCTGAGTCGAATGGAATCAGACCCATCACAATCCCATCTGAGTCCAGTCGATTCAGACCCATCTCAATCCCATCTGAGTCCAGTCGAATCAGACCCATCACAATCCCATCAGAGTCCAGTCGAATCAGACCCATCACAATCCCATCTGAGTCGAATGGAATCAGACCCACCTTAATCCCATCTGAGTCCAATGGAATCAGACCCACCTCAATCCCATCTGAGTCCAATGGAATCAGACCCATCTCAATCCCATCTGAGTCCCGTCGAATCAGACCCATCACAATCCCATCTGAGTCCAATGGAATCAGACCCATCACAATCGGATCTGAGTCCAATGGAATCAGACTCATCACAATCCCTTCTGTGTCCAATGGAATCAGACCCATCACAAGCCCATCCGAGTCCAGTCGAATCAGACCCATCACAATCCCATCTGAGTCCAATGGTATCAGACCCATCACAATCCCATCTGAGTCCAATGGAATCAGTCCCATCACAATACCATCTGAGTCCAGTCGAATCAGACCCATCTCAATCCCATCAGAGTCCAGTCGAATCAGCCCCATCACAATCCCATCTGATTCGAATGGAATCAGACCGATCACAATCCTATCTGTGTCCAATGGAATCAGACCCATCACAATCCGATCTGAGTCCAATGGAATCAGACTCATCACAATCCCTTCTGTGTCCAATGGAATCAGACCCATCACAATCCCATCCGAGTCCAGTCGAATCAGACCCATCACAATCCCATCTGAGTCCAATGGAATCAGACCCATCACAATCCCATCTGAGTCCAATGGAATCAGACCCATCTCAATCCCATCTGAGTCCAATGGAATCAGACCCACCTCAATCCCATCTGAGTCCAATGGAATCAGACTCATCACAATCCCTTCTGTGTCCAATGGAATCAGACCCATCACAAGCCCATCCGAGTCCAGTCGAATCAGACCCATCACAATCCCATCTGAGTCCAATGGTATCAGACCCATCACAATCCCATCTGAGTCCAATGGAATCAGTCCCATCACAATACCATCTGAGTCCAGTCGAATCAGACCCATCTCAATCCCATCAGAGTCCAGTCGAATCAGCCCCATCACAATCCCATCTGATTCGAATGGAATCAGACCGATCACAATCCTATCTGTGTCCAATGGAATCAGACCCATCACAATCCGATCTGAGTCCAATGGAATCAGACTCATCACAATCCCTTCTGGTTCCAATGGAATCAGACCCATCACAATCCCATCCGAGTCCAGTCGAATCAGACCCATCACAATCCCATCTGAGTCCAATGGAATCAGACCCATCACAATCCCATCTGAGTCCAATGGAATCAGACCCATCTCAATCCCATCTGAGTCCAATGGAATCAGACCCATCACAATCCCTTCTGTGAACAATGGAATCAGACCCATCACAATCCCATCCGAGTCCAGTCGAATCAGACCCATCTCAATCCCATCTGAGTCCAGTCGACTCAGACCCATCACAATCCCATCTGAGTCCAATGTAATCTGACCCATCACAATCCCATCTGTCCAGTCGAATCAGCCCCATCACAATCCCATCTGATCCAATGGATACAGACGCACCTCAATCCCATCTGAGTCCCGTCGAATCACACCCACCTCAATCCCATCTGAGTCCAGTCGAATCAGACCCACCTCAATCCCATCTGAGTCGAATGGAATCAGACCCATCACAATCCCATCTGAGACCAATGGAATCAGACCCATCACAATCCCATCTGAGTCCAGTCGAATCAGACCCATCACAATCCCTTCTGAGTCCAGTCGAATCGGACCCATCACAACCCCATCTGAGTCCAATGGAATCAGACCCATCACAATCCGATCTGAGTCCAATGGAATCAGACTCATCACAATCCCTTCTGTGTCCAATGGAATCAGACACATCATAATCCCATCCGAGTCCAGTCGAATCAGACCCATCACAATCCCATCTGAGTCCAATGGAATCAGACCCATCTCAATCCCATCTGAGTCCAATGGAATCAGACCCATCACAATCCTTTCTGTGACCAATGGAATCAGATCCATCACAATCACATCCGAGTCCAGTCGAATCAGACGCATCTCAATCCCATCTGAGTCCAGTCGAATCAGAACGATCACAATCCCATCTGAGTCCAGTCGAATCAGCCCCATCACAATCCCATCTGATCCAATGGAAACAGACGCACCTCAATCCCATCTGAGTCCCGTCGAATCAGACCCACCTCAATCCCATCTGAATCCAGTCGATTCAGACCCACCTCAATCCCATCTGAGTCGAATGGAATCAGACCCATCACAATCCCATCTGAGTCCAATGGAATCAGACCCATCACAATCCGATCTGAGTCCAATGGAATCAGACTCATCACAATCCCTTCTGTGTCCAATGGAATCAGACACATCATAATCCCATCCGAGTCCAGTCGAATCAGACCCATCACAATCCCATCTGAGTCCAATGGAATCAGACCCATCTCAATCCCATCTGTGACCAATGGAATCACACCCATCACAATCCCATCCGAGTCCAGTCGAATCAGACCCATCTCAATCCCATCTGAGTCCAGTCGAATCAGAACCATCACAATCCCATCTGAGTCCAGTCGAATCAGACCAATCACAATCCCATCTGAGTCCAATGGAATAGACCCATCACAATCCCATCTGAGTCCAATGGAATAGACCCATCACAATCCCATCTGAGTCCCGTCGAATCAGACCCAGCTCAATCCCATCTGAGTCCAGTCGAATCAGACCAATCACAATCCCATCTGAGTCCAATCGAATAGACCCATCACAATCCCATCTGAGACCAATGGAATAGACCCATCACAATCCCATCTGAGTCCCGTCGAATCAGACCCAGCTCAATCCCATCTGAGTCCACTCGAATCAGACCCATCACAATCCCATCTGAGTCGAATGGAATCAGACCCATCACCATCCCATCTGAGTCCAATGGAATCAGACCCTTCACAATCCCATCTGAGTCCAGTCGAATCAGCCCCATCACAATCCCAACTGAGTCCAGTCGAATCAGACCCATCTCAATTCCTTTTGAGTCCAATGGAATCAGACCCATCACAATCCCATCTGAGTCCCGTCGAAACAGACCCACCTCAATCCCATCTGAATCCAGTCGAATCAGACCCACCTCAATCCCATCTGAGTCGAATGGAATCAGACCCATCACAATCCCATCTGAGTCCTATGGAATCAGACCCATCACAATCCCATCTGAGTCCAATGGAATCAGACCCATCACAATCCCATCTGAGTCCAGTCGAATCAGACCCATTAGAATCCCATCTGATTCCAATGGAATCAGACCCACCTCAATCCCATCTGAGTCGAATGGAATCAGACCCATCACAATCCCATCTGAGTCCAGTCGAATCAGACCCATCTCAATCCCATCTGAATCCAGTCGAATCAGACCCATCACAATCCCATCAGAGTCCAGTCGAATCAGACCCATCACAATCCCATCTGAGTCGAATGGAATCAGACCCACCTCAATCCCATCTGAGTCCAATGGAATCAGACCCACCTCAATCCCATCTGAGTCCAATGGAATCAGACCCATCTCAATCCCATCTGAGTCCAGTCGAATCAGACCCATCACAATCCCATCTGAGTCCAATGGAATCAGACCCATCACAATCCCATCTGATCCAATGGAAACAGACGCACCTCAATCCCATCTGAGTCCCGTCGAATCAGACCCACCTCAATCCCATCTGAATCCAGTCGATTCAGACCCACCTCAATCCCATCTGAGTCGAATGGAATCAGACCCATCACAATCCCATCTGAGTCCAATGGAATCAGACCCATCACAATCCGATCTGAGTCCAATGGAATCAGACTCATCACAATCCCTTCTGTGTCCAATGGAATCAGACACATCATAATCCCATCCGAGTCCAGTCGAATCAGACCCATCACAATCCCATCTGAGTCCAATGGAATCAGACCCATCTCAATCCCATCTGAGTCCAATGGAATCAGACCCAACACAATCCCTTCTGTGACCAATGGAATCACACCCATCACAATCCCATCCGAGTCCAGTCGAATCAGACCCATCTCAATCCCATCTGAGTCCAGTCGAATCAGAACCATCACAATCCCATCTGAGTCCAGTCGAATCAGACCAATCACAATCCCATTTGAGTCCAATGGAATAGACCCATCACAATCCCATCTGAGTCCAATGGAATAGACCCATCACAATCCCATCTGAGTCCCGTCGAATCAGACCCAGCTCAATCCCATCTGAGTCCAGTCGAATCAGACCAATCACAATCCCATCTGAGTCCAATCGAATAGACCCATCACAATCCCATCTGAGACCAATGGAATAGACCCATCACAATCCCATCTGAGTCCCGTCGAATCACACCCAGCTCAATCCCATCTGAGTCCACTCGAATCAGACCCATCACAATCCCATCTGAGTCGAATGGAATCAGACCCATCACCATCCCATCTGAGTCCAATGGAATCAGACCCTTCACAATCCCATCTGAGTCCAGTCAAATCAGCCCCATCACAATCCCAACTGAGTCCAGTCGAATCAGACCCATCTCAATTCCTTTTGAGTCCAATGGAATCAGACCCATCACAATCCCATCTGAGTCCCGTCGAAACAGACCCACCTCAATCCCATCTGAGTCCAGTCGAATCAGACCCACCTCAATCCCATCTGAGTCGAATGGAATCAGACCCATCACAATCCCATCTGAGTCCTATGGAATCAGACCCATCACAATCCCATCTGAGTCCAATGGAATCAGACCCATCACAATCCCATCTGAGTCCAGTCGAATCAGACCCATTAGAATCCCATCTGATTCCAATGGAATCAGACCCACCTCAATCCCATCTGAGTCGAATGGAATCAGACCCATCACAATCCCATCTGAGTCCAGTCGAATCAGACCCATCTCAATCCCATCTGAATCCAGTCGAATCAGACCCATCACAATCCCATCAGAGTCCAGTCGAATCAGACCCATCACAATCCCATCTGAGTCGAATGGAATCAGATCCACCTCAATCCCATCTGAGTCCAATGGAATCAGACCCACCTCAATCCCATCTGAGTCCAATGGAATCAGACCCATCTCAATCCCATCTGAGTCCAGTCGAATCAGACCCATCTCAATCCCATCTGAGTCCAGTCGAATCAGACCCATCACAATCCCATCAGAGTCCAGTCGAATCAGACACATCACAATCCCATCTGAGTCGAATGGAATCAGACCCATCACAATCCCATCTGAGTCCAATGGAATCAGACCCATCACAATCCGATCTGAGTCCAATGGAATCAGACTCATCACAATCCCTTCTGTGTCCAATGGAATCAGACCCATCACAATCCCATCCGTGTCCAGTCGAATCAGACCCATCACAATCCCATCTGAGTCCAATGGAATCAGACCCATCACAATCCCATCTGAGTCCAATGGAATCAGACCCATCTCAATCCCATCTGAGTCCAATGGAATCAGACCCATCACAATCGCTTCTGTGACCAATGGAATCAGACCCATCACAATCCCATCCGAGTCCAGTCGAATCAGACCCATCTCAATCCCATCTGAGTCCAGTCGACTCAGACCCATCACAATCCCATCTGAGTCCAATGTAATCTGACCCATCACAATCCCATCTGTCCAGTCGAATCAGACCCATCTCAATCCCATCTGAGTCCAGTCGAATCAGACCCATCACAATCCCATCAGAGTCCAGTCGAATCAGACCCATCACAATCCCATCTGAGTCGAATGGAATCAGACCCATCTCAATCCCATCTGAGTCCAGTCGAATCAGAACCATCACAATCCCATCTGAGTCCAGTCGAATATGACCAATCACAATCCCATCTGAGTCCAATGGAATAGACCCATCACAATCCCATCTGAGTCCAATGGAATAGACCCATCACAATCCCATCTGAGTCCCGTCGAATCAGACCCAGCTCAATCCCATCTGAGTCCAGTCGAATCAGACCAATCACAATCCCATCTGAGTCCAATCGAATAGACCCATCACAATCCCATCTGAGACCAATGGAATAGACCCATCACAATCCCATCTGAGTCCGGTCGAATCAGACCCAGCTCAATCCCATCTGAGTCCACTCGAATCAGACCCATCACAATCCCATCTGAGTCGAATGGAATCAGACCCATCACCATCCCATCTGAGTCCAATGGAATCAGACCCTTCACAATCCCATCTGAGTCCAGTCGAATCAGCCCCATCACAATCCCAACTGAGTCCAGTCGAATCAGACCCATCTCAATTCCTTTTGAGTCCAATGGAATCAGACCCATCACAATCCCATCTGAGTCCCGTCGAAACAGACCCACCTCAATCCCATCTGAGTCCAGTCGAATCAGACCCACCTCAATCCCATCTGAGTCGAATGGAATCAGACCCATCACAATCCCATCTGAGTCCTATGGAATCAGACCCATCACAATCCCATCTGAGTCCAATGGAATCAGACCCATCACAATCCCATCTGAGTCCAGTCGAATCAGACCCATTAGAATCCCATCTGATTCCAATGGAATCAGACCCACCTCAATCCCATCTGAGTCGAATGGAATCAGACCCATCACAATCCCATCTGAGTCCAGTCGAATCAGACCCATGTCAATCCCATCTGAATCCAGTCGAATCAGACCCATCACAATCCCATCAGAGTCCAGTCGAATCAGACCCATCACAATCCCATCTGAGTCGAATGGAATCAGACCCACCTCAATCCCATCTGAGTCCAATGGAATCAGACCCACCTCAATCCCATCTGAGTCCAATGGAATCAGACCCATCTCAATCCCATCTGAGTCCAGTCGAATCAGACCCATCACAATCCCATCTGAGTCCAATGGAATCAGACCCATCACAATCCCATCTGATCCAATGGAAACAGACGCACCTCAATCCCATCTGAGTCCCGTCGAATCAGACCCACCTCAATCCCATCTGAATCCAGTCGATTCAGACCCACCTCAATCCCATCTGAGTCGAATGGAATCAGACCCATCACAATCCCATCTGAGTCCAATGGAATCAGACCCATCACAATCCGATCTGAGTCCAATGGAATCAGACTCATCACAATCCCTTCTGTGTCCAATGGAATCAGACACATCATAATCCCATCCGAGTCCAGTCGAATCAGACCCATCACAATCCCATCTGAGTCCAATGGAATCAGACCCATCTCAATCCCATCTGAGTCTAATGGAATCAGACCCAACACAATCCCTTCTGTGACCAATGGAATCACACCCATCACAATCCCATCCGAGTCCAGTCGAATCAGACCCATCTCAATCCCATCTGAGTCCAGTCGAATCAGAACCATCACAATCCCATCTGAGTCCAGTCGAATCAGACCAATCACAATCCCATCTGAGTCCAATGGAATAGACCCATCACAATCCCATCTGAGTCCAATGGAATAGACCCATCACAATCCCATCTGAGTCCCGTCGAATCAGACCCAGCTCAATCCCATCTGAGTCCAGTCGAATCAGACCAATCACAATCCCATCTGAGTCCAATCGAATAGACCCATCACAATCCCATCTGAGACCAATGGAATAGACCCATCACAATCCCATCTGAGTCCCGTCGAATCAGACCCAGCTCAATCCCATCTGAGTCCACTCGAATCAGACCCATCACAATCCCATCTGAGTCGAATGGAATCAGACCCATCACCATCCCATCTGAGTCCAATGGAATCAGACCCTTCACAATCCCATCTGAGTCCAGTCAAATCAGCCCCATCACAATCCCAACTGAGTCCAGTCGAATCAGACCCATCTCAATTCCTTTTGAGTCCAATGGAATCAGACCCATCACAATCCCATCTGAGTCCCGTCGAAACAGACCCACCTCAATCCCATCTGAGTCCAGTCGAATCAGACCCACCTCAATCCCATCTGAGTCGAATGGAATCAGACCCATCACAATCCCATCTGAGTCCTATGGAATCAGACCCATCACAATCCCATCTGAGTCCAATGGAATCAGACCCATCACAATCCCATCTGAGTCCAGTCGAATCAGACCCATTAGAATCCCATCTGATTCCAATGGAATCAGACCCACCTCAATCCCATCTGAGTCGAATGGAATCAGACCCATCACAATCCCATCTGAGTCCAGTCGAATCAGACCCATCTCAATCCCATCTGAATCCAGTCGAATCAGACCCATCACAATCCCATCAGAGTCCAGTCGAATCAGACCCATCACAATCCCATCTGAGTCGAATGGAATCAGACCCACCTCAATCCCATCTGAGTCCAATGGAATCAGACCCACCTCAATCCCATCTGAGTCCAGTCGAATCAGACCCATCACAATCCCATCTGAGTCCAATGGAATCAGACCCATCACAATCGGATCTGAGTCCAATGGAATCAGACTCATCACAATCCCTTCTGTGTCCAATGGAATCAGACCCATCACAATCCCATCCGAGTCCAGTCGAATCAGACCCATCACAATCCCATCTGAGTCCAATGGAATCAGACCCATCACAATACCATCTGAGTCCAGTCGTATCAGACCCATTAGAATCCCATCTGATTCCAATGGAATCAGACCCACCTCAATCCCATCTGAGTCGAATGGAATCAGACCCATCACAATCCCATCTGAGTCCAGTCGAATCAGACCCATCTCAATCCCATCTGAGTCCAGTCGAATCAGACCCATCACAATCCCATCAGAGTCCAGTCGAATCAGACCCATCACAATCCCATCTGAGTCGAATGGAATCAGACCCACCTCAATCCCATCTGAGTCCAATGGAATCAGACCCACCTCAATCCCATCTGAGTCCAATGGAATCAGACTCATCACAATCCCTTCTGTGTCCAATGGAATCAGACCCATCACAATCCCATCCGAGTCCAGTCGAATCAGACCCATCACAATCCCATCTGAGTCCAATGGAATCAGACCCATCACAATACCATCTGAGTCCAGTCGAATCAGACCCATCACAATCCCATCAGAGTCCAGTCGAATCAGACCCATCACAATCCCATCTGAGTCGAATGGAATCAGACCCATCACAATCCCATCTGAGTCCAATGGAATCAGACCCATCACAATCCGATCTGAGTCCAATGGAATCAGACTCATCACAATCCCTTCTGTATCCAATGGAATCAGACCCATCACAATCCCATCCGCGTCCAGTCGAATCACACCCATCACAATCCCATCTGAGTCCAATGGAATCAGACCCATCACAATCCCAACTGAGTCCAATGGAATCAGACCCATCTCAATCCCATCTGAGTCCAATGGAATCAGACCCATCACAATCGCTTCTGTGACCAATGGAATCAGACCCATCACAATCCCATCCGAGTCCAGTCGAATCAGACCCATCTCAATCCCATCAGAGTCCAGTCGACTCAGACCCATCACAATCCCATCTGAGTCCAATGTAATCTGACCCATCACAATCCCATCTGTCCAGTCGAATCACACCCATCACAATCCCAGCTGAGTCAAGTCGAATCAGAACCATCACAATCCCATCTGAGTCCAATGGAATAGACCCATCACAATCCCATCTGAGTCCAATGGAATAGACCCATCACAATCCCATCTGAGTCCAATGGAATAGACAAATCACAATCCCATCTGAGTCCCGTCGAATCAGACCCACCTCAATCCCATCTGAGTCCAGTCGAATCAGACCCATCACAATCCCATCTGAGTCGAATGGAATCAGACCCATCACAATCCCATCTGAGTCCAATGGAATCAGACCCATCTCAATCCCATCTGAGTCCAGTCGAATCAGACTCATCACAATCCCATCAGAGTCCAGTCGAATCAGACTCATCACAATCCCATCTGAGTCCAATGGAATCAGACCCACCTCAATCCCATCTGAGTCCAATGGAATCAGACCCATCTCAATACCATCTGAGTCCAGTCGAATCAGACCCATCACAATCCCATCTGAGTCCAATGGAATCAGACCCATCTCAATCCCATCTGAGTCCAATGGAATCAGACCCATCACAATCGCTTCTGTGACCAATGGAATCAGACCCATCACAATCCCATCCGAGTCCAGTCAAATCAGACCCATCTCAATCCCATCAGAGTCCAGTCGACTCAGACCCATCACAATCCCATCTGAGTCCAATGTAATCTGACCCATCACAATCCCATCTGTCCAGTCGAATCACACCCATCACAATCCCAGCTGAGTCAAGTCGAATCAGAACCATCACAATCCCATCTGAGTCCAATGGAATAGACCCATCACAATCCCATCTGAGTCCAATGGAATAGACCCATCACAATCCCATCTGAGTCCAATGGAATAGACAAATCACAATCCCATCTGAGTCCCGTCGAATCAGACCCACCTCAATCCCATCTGAGTCCAGTCGAATCAGACCCATCACAATCCCATCTGAGTCGAATGGAATCAGACCCATCACAATCCCATCTGAGTCCAATGGAATCAGACCCATCTCAATCCCATCTGAGTCCAGTCGAATCAGACTCATCACAATCCCATCAGAGTCCAGTCGAATCAGACTCATCACAATCCCATCTGAGTCCAATGGAATCAGACCCACCTCAATCCCATCTGAGTCCAATGGAATCAGACCCATCTCAATACCATCTGAGTCCAGTCGAATCAGACCCATCACAATCCCATCTGAGTCCAATGGAATCAGACTCATCACAATCCCTTCTGTGTCCAATGGAATCAGACCCATCACAATCCCATCCGAGTCCAGTCGAATCAGACCCATCACAAACCCATCTGAGTCCAATGGTATCAGACCCATCACAATCCCATCTGAGTCCAATGGAATCAGACCCATCACAATACCATCTGAGTCCAGTCGAATCAGACCCATCTCAATCCCATCAGAGTCCAGTCGAATCAGAACCATCACAATCCCATCTGAGTCGAATGGAATCAGACCCATCACAATCCCATCTGAGTCCAATGGAATCAGACCCATCACAATCCGATCTGAGTCCAATGGAATCAGACTCATCACAATCCCTTCTGTGTCCAATGGAATCAGACCTATCACAATCCCATCCGAGTCCAATGGAATCAGACCCACCTCAATCCCATCTGAGTCCAATGGAATCAGAACCACCTCAATCCCATCTGAGTCCAATGGAATCAGACCCATCTCAATCCCATCTGAGTCCAGTCGAATCAGACCCATCACAATCCCTTCTGTGTCCAATGGAATCAGACCCATCACAATCCCATTCGAGTCCAGTCGAATCAGACCCATCACAATCCCATCTGAGTCCAATGGAATCAGACCCATCACAATCGGATCTGAGTCCAATGGAATCAGACTCATCACAATCCCTTCTGTGTCCAATGGAATCAGACCCATCACAATCCCATCCGAGTCCAGTCGAATCAGACCCATCACAATCCCATCTGAGTCCAATGGTATCAGACCCATCACAATCCCATCTGAGTCCAATGGAATCAGACCCATCACAAAACCATCTGAGTCCAGTCGAATCAGACCCATCTCAATCCCATCAGAGTCCAGTCAAATCAGAACCAACACAATCCCATCTGAGTCGAATGGAATCAGACCCATCACAATCCCATCTGAGTCCAATGGAATCAGACCCATCACAATCCGATCTGAGTCCAATGGAATCAGACTCATCACAATCCCTTCTGTGTCCAATGGAATCAGACCCATCACAATCCCATCCGAGTCCAGTCGAATCAGACCCATCACAATCCCATCTGAGTCCAATGGAATCAGACCCATCACAATCCCATCTGAGTCCAATGGTATCAGACCCATCACAATCCCATCTGAGTCCAATGGAATCAGACCCATCACAATATCATCTGAGTCCAGTCGAATCAGACCCATCTCAATCCCATCAGAGTCCAGTCGAATCAGAACCATCACAATCCCATCTGAGTCGAATGGAATCAGACCCATCACAATCCCATCTGAGTCCAATGGAATCAGACCCATCACAATCCGATCTGAGTCCAATGGAATCAGACTCATCACAATCCCTTCTGTGTCCAATGGAATCAGACCCATCACAATCCCATCCGAGTCCAGTCGAATCAGACCCATCACAATCCCATCTGAGTCCAATGGAATCAGACCCATCACAATCCCATCTGAGTCCAATGGAATCAGACCCATCTCAATCCCATCTGAGTTCAATGGAATCAGACCCATCACAATCCCTTCTGTGACCAATGGAATCAGACCCATCACAATCCCATCCGAGTCCAGTCGAATCAGACCCATCTCAATCCCATCTGAGTCCAGTCGACTCAGACCCATCACAATCCCATCTGAGTCCAATGTAATCTGACCCATCACAATCCCATCTGTCCAGTCGAATCACACCCATCACAATCCCCGCTGAGTCAAGTCGAATCAGACCCATCACAATCCCATCTGAGTCCAATGGAATAGACCCATCACAATCCCATCTGAGTCCAATGGAATAGACCCATCACAATCCCATCTGAGTCCCGTCGAATCAGACCCACCTCAATCCCATCTGAGTCCTGTCGAATCAGACCCATCACAATCCCATCTGAGTCGAATGGAATCAGACCCATCACCATCCCATCTGAGTCCAATGGAATCAGACCCATCACAATCCCATCTGAGTCCAATGTAATCAGACCCTTCACAATCCCATCTGAGTCCAGTCGAATAAGCCCCATCACAATCCCATCTGAGTCCAGTCGAATCAGCCCCATCACAATCCCATCTGATCCAATGGAAACAGACGCACCTCAACCCCATCTGAGTCCCGTCGAATCAGACCCACCTCAATCCCATCTGAGTCCAGTCGAATCAGACCCACCTCAATCCCATCTGAGTCGAATGGAATCAGACCCAGCACAATCCCATCTGAGTCCAATGGAATCAGACCCATCACAATCCCATCTGAGTCCAGTCGAATCAGACCCATCACAATCCCTTCTGAGTCCAGTCGAATCGGACCCATCACAATCCCATCTGAGTCCAATGGAATCAGACCCATCACAATCCGATCTGAGTCCAATGGAATCAGACTCATCACAATCCCTTCTGTGTCCAATGGAATCAGACACATCATAATCCCATCCGAGTCCAGTCGAATCAGACCCATCACAATCCCATCTGAGTCCAATGGAATCAGACCCATCTCAATCCCATCTGAGTCCAATGGAATCAGACCCATCACAATCCCTTCTGTGACCAATGGAATCAGACCCATCACAATCCCATCCGAGTCCAGTCGAATCAGACCCATCTCAATCCCATCTGAGTCCAGTCGAATCTGAACCATCACAATCCCATCTGAGTCCAGTCGAATCAGACCAATCACAATCCCATCTGAGTCCAATGGAATAGACCCATCACAATCCCATCTGAGTCCAATGGAATCAGACCCATCACCATCCCATCTGAGTCCAATGGAATCAGACCCTTCACAATCCCATCTGAGTCCAGTCGAATCAGCCCCATCACAATCCCATCTGAGTCCAGTCGAATCAGCCCCATCACAATCCCATCTGATCCAATGGAATCAGACGCAACTCAATCCCATCTGAGTCCAGTCGAATCAGGTCCATCAAAATCCCATCTCAGTCCAATGGAATCAGACCCATCGCAATCTGATCTGAGTCCAGTCAAATCAGACCCATCTCAATCCCATCTGAGTCCAGTCGTATCAGACCCATTACAATCCCATCTGAGTCCAATGGAATCAGACCCATCTCAATCTCATCTGAGTCCAGTCGAATCGGACCCATCACAATCCCATCTGAGTCCAATGGAATCAGACCCATTACAATCCCTTCTGTGTCCAATGGAATCAGACCCATCACAATCCCAACCGAGTCCAGTCGAATCAGACCCATCTCAATTCCTTTTGAGTCCAATGGAATCAGACCCATCACAATCCCATCTGAGTCCAATGGAATCAGACCCATCACAATCCCATCTGAGTCCAGTCGAATCAGACCCATCACAATCCCTTCTGAGTCCAGTCGAATCGGACCCATCACAATCCCATCTGAGTCCAATGGAATCAGACCCATCACAATCCGATCTGAGTCCAATGGAATCAGACTCATCACAATCCCTTCTGTGTCCAATGGAATCAGACACATCATAATCCCATCCGAGTCCAGTCGAATCAGACCCATCACAATCCCATCTGAGTCCAATGGAATCAGACCCATCTCAATCCCATCTGAGTCCAATGGAATCAGACCCATCACAATCCCTTCTGTGACCAATGGAATCAGACCCATCACAATCCCATCCGAGTCCAGTCGAATCAGACCCATCTCAATCCCATCTGAGTCCAGTCGAATCTGAACCATCACAATCCCATCTGAGTCCAGTCGAATCAGACCAATCACAATCCCATCTGAGTCCAATGGAATAGACCCATCACAATCCCATCTGAGTCCAATGGAATAGACCCATCACAATCCCATCTGAGTCCCGTTGAATCAGACCCAGCTCAATCCCATCTGAGTCCACTCGAATCAGACCCATCACAATCCCATCTGAGTCGAATGGAATCAGAGCCATCACCATCCCATCTGAGTCCAATGGAATCAGACCCTTCACAATCCCATCTGAGTCCAGTCGAATCAGCCCCATCACAATCCCATCTGAGTCCAGTCGAATCAGCCCCATCACAATCCCATCTGAGTCCAGTCAAATCAGGTCCATCAAAATCCCATCTCAGTCCAATGGAATCAGACCCATCGCAATCTGATCTGAGTCCAGTCAAATCAGACCCATCTCAATCCCATCTGAGTCCAGTCGTATCAGACCCATTACAATCCCATCTGAGTCCAATGGAATCAGACCCATCTCAATCTCATCTGAGTCCAGTCGAATCGGACCCATTACAATCCCATCTGAGTCCAATGGAATCAGACCCATTACAATCCCTTCTGTGTCCAATGGAATCAGACCCATCACAATCCCAAACGAGTCCAGTCGAATCAGACCCATCTCAATTCCTTTTGAGTCCAATGGAATCAGACCCATCACAATCCCATCTGAGTCCGAACGAATCAGAGCCACCTCAATCCCATCTGAGTCCAGTCGACTCAGACCCATCACAATCCCATCTGAGTCCAATGTAATCTGACCCATCACAATCCCATCTATCCAGTCGAATCACACCCATCACAATCCCAGCTGAGTCAAGTCGAATCAGACCCATCACAATCCGATCTGAGTCCAATGGAATAGACGCATCACAATCCCATCTGAGCCAATGGAATAGACCCATCACAATCCCATCTGAGTCCCGTCGAATCAGACCCACATCAATCCCATCTGAGTCCAGTCGAATCAGACCCACCTCAATCCCATCTGATTCCAATGGAATCAGACCCACCTCAATCCCATCTGAGTCGAATTTAATCAGACCCATCACAATCCCATCTGAGTCCAGTCGAATCAGACCCATCTCAATCCCATCTGAGTCCAGTCGAATCAGACCCATCACAATCCCATCAGAGTCCAGTCGAATCAGACCCATCACAATCCCATCTGAGTCGAATGGAATCAGACCCACCTCAATCCCATCTGAGTCCAATGGAATCAGACCCACCTCAATCCCATCTGAGTCCAATGGAATCAGACCCATCTCAATCCCATCTGAGTCCAGTCGAATCAGACCCATCACAATCCCATCAGAGTCCAGTCGAATCAGACCCATCACAATCCCATCAGAGTCCAGTCGAATCAGACCCATCACAATCCCATCTGAGTCCAATGGAATAGACCCATCACAATCCCATCTGAGTCCAACGGAATAGACCCATCAGAATCCCATCTGAGTCCAATGGAATAGACCCATCACAATCCCATCTGAGTCCCGTCGAATCAGACCCAGCTCAATCCCATCTGAGTCCCGTCGAATCAGACCCATCACAATCCCATCTGATCCAATGGAATCAGACCCATCACAATCCCATCTGAGTCCAGTCGAATCAGATCCATCAAAATCCCATCTCAGTCCAATGGAATCAGACCCATCGCAATCTGATCTGAGTTCAGTCAAATCAGACCCATCTCAATCCCATCTGAGTCCAGTCGTATCAGACCTATTACAATCCCATCTGAGTCCAATGGAATCAGACCCATCTCAATCTCATCTGAGTCCAGTCGAATCGGAACCATCACAATCCCATCTGAGTCCAATGGAATCAGACCCATCACAATCCGATCTGAGTCCAATGGAATCAGACTCATCACAATCCCTTCTGTGTCCAATGGAATCAGACACATCATAATCCCATCCGAGTCCAGTCGAATCAGACCCATCACAATCCCATCTGAGTCCAATGGAATCAGACCCATCTCAATCCCTTCTGTGACCAATGGAATCAGACCCATCACAATCCCATCCGAGTCCAGTCGAATCAGACCCATCTCAATCCCATCTGAGTCCAGTCGAATCTGAACCATCACAATCCCATCTGAGTCCAGTCGAATCAGACCAATCACAATCCCATCTGAGTCCAATGGAATAGACCCATCACAATCCCATCTGAGTCCAATGGAATAGACCCATCACAATCCCATCTGAGTCCCGTTGAATCAGACCCAGCTCAATCCCATCTGAGTCCACTCGAATCAGACCCATCACAATCCCATCTGAGTCGAATGGAATCAGACCCATCACCATCCCATCTGAGTCCAATGGAATCAGACCCTTCACAATCCCATCTGAGTCCAGTCGAATCAGCCCCATCACAATCCCATCTGAGTCCAGTCGAATCAGCCCCATCACAATCCCATCTGATCCAATGGAATCAGACGCAACTCAATCCCATCTGAGTCCAGTCGAATCAGGTCCATCAAAATCCCATCTCAGTCCAATGGAATCAGACCCATCGCAATCTGATCTGAGTCCAGTCAAATCAGACCCATCTCAATCCCATCTGAGTCCAGTCGTATCAGACCCATTACAATCCCATCTGAGTCCAATGGAATCAGACCCATCTCAATCTCATCTGAGTCCAGTCGAATCGGACCCATCACAATCCCATCTGAGTCCAATGGAATCAGACCCATTACAATCCCTTCTGTGTCCAATGGAATCAGACCCATCACAATCCCAACCGAGTCCAGTCGAATCAGACCCATCTCAATTCCTTTTGAGTCCAATGGAATCAGACCCATCACAATCCCATCTGAGTCCAATGGAATCAGACCCATCACAATCTCATCTGAGTCCAGTCGAATCAGACCCATCACAATCCCTTCTGAGTCCAGTCGAATCGGACCCATCACAATCCCATCTGAGTCCAGTCGAATCAGACCAATCACAATCCCATCTGAGTCCAATGGAATAGACCCATCACAATCCCATCTGAGTCCAATGGAATAGACCCATCACAATCCCATCTGAGTCCCGTTGAATCAGACCCAGCTCAATCCCATCTGAGTCCACTCGAATCGGACCCATCACAATCCCTTCTTTGTCCAATGGAATCAGACCCATCACAATCCCAACCGAGTCCAGTCGAATCAGACCCATCTCAATTCCTTTTGAGTCCAATGGAATCAGACCCATCACAATCCCATCTGAGTCCGGACGAATCAGACCCACCTCAATCCCATCTGAGTCCAGTCGACTCAGACCCATCGCAATCCCATCTGAGTCCAATGTAATCTGACCCATCACAATCCCATCTGTCCAGTCGAATCACACCCATCACAATCCCAGCTGAGTCAAGTCGAATCAGACCCATCACAATCCGATCTGAGTCCAATGGAATAGACCCATCACAATCCCATCTGAGCCAATGGAATAGACCCATCACAATCCCATCTGAGTCCCGTCGAATCAGACCCACCTCAATCCCATCTGAGTCCAGTCGAATCAGACCCACCTCAATCCCATCTGATTCCAATGGAATCAGACCCACCTCAATCCCATCTGAGTCGAATTTAATCAGACCCATCACAATCCCATCTGAGTCCAGTCGAATCAGACCCATCTCAATCCCATCTGAGTCCAGTCGAATCAGACCCATCACAATCCCATCAGAGTCCAGTCGAATCAGACCCATCACAATCCCATCTGAGTCGAATGGAATCAGACCCACCTCAATCCCATCTGAGTCCAATGGAATCAGACACACCTCAATCCCATCTGAGTCCAATGGAATCAGACCCATCTCAATCCCATCTGAGTCCAGTCGAATCAGACCCATCACAATCCCATCTGAGTCCAATGGAATCAGACCCATCACAATCGGATCTGAGTCCAATGGAATCAGACTCATCACAATCCCTTCTGTGTCCAATGGAATCAGACCCATCACAATACCATCTGAGTCCAGTCGAATCAGACCCATCTCAATCCCATCAGAGTCCAGTCGAATCAGACCCATCACAATCCCAGTTGAGTCAAGTCGAATCAGACCCATCACAATCCCATCTGAGTCCAATGGAATAGACCCATCACAATCCCATCTGAGTCCAATGGAATAGACCCATCACAATCCCATCTGAGTCCAGATGAATCAGACCCATCACAAACGCATCTGAGTCCAATCAGACCCATCACAATCCCATCTCAATCCAATGGATTCAGACCAATCAAAATCCTGTCTGAGTCCAGTCGAGTCCGACCCATCACAATCCCATCTGAGTCCAGTCGAATCAGACCCATCACAATCCCATCTGAGTCCAGTTGAATCAGACCCATCACAATCCCATCTGAGTCCAATGCAATAGATCCATCACAATCCCATCTGAGGCCAATGGAATCAGACCCATCATAATCCCATCTGAGTCCAGTCGAATCAGACCCATCACAATCCCATCTGAGTCCAGTCGAATCGGACCCATCACAATCCAATCTGAGTCCAATGGAATCAGACCCATCTCAATCCCATCTGAGTTCAATGGAATCAGACCCATCACAATCCCATCTGAGTCCAGTCGAATCAGACCCACCTCAATCCCATCTGAGTCCAGTCGAATCAGACCCATCACTATCCCAAGTGAGTCCAGTCGAATCAGACCCATCACAATCCCATCTGAGTCCCGTCGAATCAGACCCATCACAATCCCATCTGATCCAATGGAATCAGACCCATCTCAATCCCATCTGAGTCCAGTCGAATCAGCCCCATCACAATCCTATCTGATCCAATGGAATCAGACGCACCTCAATCACACCTGAGTCCAGTCGAATGAGATCCACCAAAATCCCATCTGAGTCCAGTCGAATCAGCCTCATCACAATCCCATCTGAGTCCCGTCGAATCAGACCCATCACAATCCCATCTGATCCAATGGAATCAGACCCATCTCAATCCCATCTGAGTCCAGTCGAATCAGATCCATCAAAATCCCATCTCAGTCCAATGGAATCAGACCCATCGCAATCTGATCTGAGTCCAGAGAAATCAGACCCATCTCAATCCCATCTGAGTCCAGTCGTATCAGACCCATTACAATCCCATCTGAGTCCAATGGAATCAGACCCATCTCAATCTCATTTGAGTCCAGTCGAATCGGACCCATTACAATCCCATCTGAGTCCAATGGAATCAGACCCATTACAATCCCTTCTGTGTCCAATGGAATTAGACCCATCACAATCCCAACCGAGTCCAGTCGAATCAGACCCATCTCAATTCCTTTTGAGTCCAATGGAATCAGACCCATCACAATCCCATCTGAGTCCCATCGAATCAGACCCACCTCAATCCCATCTGAGTCCAGTCGACTCAGACCCATCACAATCCCATCTGAGTCCAATGTAATCTGACCCATGACAATCCCATCTGTCCAGTCGAATCACACCCATCACAATCCCAGCTGAGTCAAGTCGAATCAGACCCATCACAATCCCATCTGAGTCCAATGGAATAGACCCATCACAATCCCATCTGAGTCCAATGGAATAGACCCATCACAATCCTATCTGAGTCCCGTCGAATCAGACCCACCTCAATCCCATCTGAGTCCAGACGAATCAGACCCACCTCAATCCCACCTGAGTCGAATGGAATCAGACCCATCACAATCTCATCTGAGTCCAATGGAATCAGACCCATCACAATCCCATCTGAGTCCAGTCGAATCAGACCCATCTCAATCCCATCGGAGTCGAATGGAATCAGACCCATCACAATCCCATCTGAGTCCAGTCGAATCAGACCCATCTCAATCCCATCTGAGTCCAGTCGAATCAGACCCATCACAGTCCCATCAGAGTCCAGTCGAATCTGACCCATCACAATCCCATCTGAGTCGAATGGAATCAGACCCATCACAATCCCATCTGAGTCCAGTCGAATCAGACCCATCACAATCCCATCTGAGTCCAATGGAATCAGACCCATCACAATCCGATCTCAGTCCAATGGAATCAGACTCATCACAATCCCTTCTGTGTCCAATGGAATCAGACCCATCACAATCCCATTCGAGTCCAGTCGAATCAGACCCATCACAATCCCATCTGAGTCCAATGGTATCAGACCCATCACAATCCCATCTGAGTCCAATGGAATCAGACCCATCACAATACCATCTCAGTCCAGTCGAATCAGACCCATCTCAATCCCATCAGAGTCCAGTCGAATCAGACCCATCACAATCCCATCTGAGTCCAATGTAATCTGACCCATCACAATCCCATCTGTCCAGTCGAATCACACCCATCACAATCCCAGCTGAGTCAAGTCGAATCAGACCCATCACAATCCCATCTGAGTCCCGTCGAATCAGACCCACCTCAATCCCATCTGAGTCCAGTCGAATCAGACCCACCTCAATCCCATCTGATTCCAATGGAATCAGACCCACCTCAATCCCATCTGAGTCGAATTTAATCAGACCCATCACAATCCCATCTGAGTCCAGTCGAATCAGACCCATCTCAATCCCATCTGAGTCCAGTCGAATCAGACCCATCACAATCCCATCAGAGTCCAGTCGAATCAGACCCATCACAATCCCATCTGAGTCGAATGGAATCAGACCCACCTCAATCCCATCTGAGTCCAATGGAATCAGACACACCTCAATCCCATCTGAGTCCAATGGAATCAGACCCATCTCAATCCCATCTGAGTCCAGTCGAATCAGACCCATCACAATCCCATCTGAGTCCAATGGAATCAGACCCATCACAATCGGATCTGAGTCCAATGGAATCAGACTCATCACAATCCCTTCTGTGTCCAATGGAATCAGACCCATCACAATACCATCTGAGTCCAGTCGAATCAGACCCATCTCAATCCCATCAGAGTCCAGTCGAATCAGACCCATCACAATCCCAGTTGAGTCAAGTCGAATCAGACCCATCACAATCCCATCTGAGTCCAATGGAATAGACCCATCACAATCCCATCTGAGTCCAATGGAATAGACCCATCACAATCCCATCTGAGTCCAGATGAATCAGACCCATCACAAACGCATCTGAGTCCAATCAGACCCATCACAATCCCATCTCAATCCAATGGATTGAGACCAATCAAAATCCTGTCTGAGTCCAGTCGAGTCCGACCCATCACAATCCCATCTGAGTCCAGTCGAATCAGACCCATCACAATCCCATCTGAGTCCAGTTGAATCAGACCCATCACAATCCCATCTGAGTCCAATGCAATAGATCCATCACAATCCCATCTGAGGCCAATGGAATCAGACCCATCATAATCCCATCTGAGTCCAGTCGAATCAGACCCATCACAATCCCATCTGAGTCCAGTCGAATCAGACCCATCACAATCCAATCTGAGTCCAATGGAATCAGACCCATCTCAATCCCATCTGAGTTCAATGGAATCAGACCCATCACAATCCCATCTGAGTCCAGTCGAATCAGACCCACCTCAATCCCATCTGAGTCCAGTCGAATCAGACCCATCACTATCCCAAGTGAGTCCAGTCGAATCAGACCCATCACAATCCCATCTGAGTCCCGTCGAATCAGACCCATCACAATCCCATCTGATCCAATGGAATCAGACCCATCTCAATCCCATCTGAGTCCAGTCGAATCAGCCCCATCACAATCCTATCTGATCCAATGGAATCAGACGCACCTCAATCACACCTGAGTCCAGTCGAATGAGATCCACCAAAATCCCATCTGAGTCCAGTCGAATCAGCCTCATCACAATCCCATCTGAGTCCCGTCGAATCAGACCCATCACAATCCCATCTGATCCAATGGAATCAGACCCATCTCAATCCCATCTGAGTCCAGTCGAATCAGATCCATCAAAATCCCATCTCAGTCCAATGGAATCAGACCCATCGCAATCTGATCTGAGTCCAGAGAAATCAGACCCATCTCAATCCCATCTGAGTCCAGTCGTATCAGACCCATTACAATCCCATCTGAGTCCAATGGAATCAGACCCATCTCAATCTCATTTGAGTCCAGTCGAATCGGACCCATTACAATCCCATCTGAGTCCAATGGAATCAGACCCATTACAATCCCTTCTGTGTCCAATGGAATTAGACCCATCACAATCCCAACCGAGTCCAGTCGAATCAGACCCATCTCAATTCCTTTTGAGTCCAATGGAATCAGACCCATCACAATCCCATCTGAGTCCCGTCGAATCAGACCCACCTCAATCCCATCTGAGTCCAGTCGACTCAGACCCATCACAATCCCATCTGAATCCAATGTAATCTGACCCATGACAATCCCATCTGTCCAGTCGAATCACACCCATCACAATCCCAGCTGAGTCAAGTCGAATCAGACCCATCACAATCCCATCTGAGTCCAATGGAATAGACCCATCACAATCCCATCTGAGTCCAATGGAATAGACCCATCACAATCCTATCTGAGTCCCGTCGAATCAGACCCACCTCAATCCCATCTGAGTCCAGACGAATCAGACCCACCTCAATCCCATCTGAGTCGAATGGAATCAGACCCATCACAATCTCATCTGAGTCCAATGGAATCAGACCCATCACAATCCCATCTGAGTCCAGTCGAATCAGACCCATCTCAATCCCATCGGAGTCGAATGGAATCAGACCCATCACAATCCCATCTGAGTCCAGTCGAATCAGACCCATCTCAATCCCATCTGAGTCCAGTCGAATCAGACCCATCACAGTCCCATCAGAGTCCAGTCGAATCTGACCCATCACAATCCCATCTGAGTCGAATGGAATCAGACCCATCACAATCCCATCTGAGTCCAGTCGAATCAGACCCATCACAATCCCATCTGAGTCCAATGGAATCAGACCCATCACAATCCGATCTCAGTCCAATGGAATCAGACTCATCACAATCCCTTCTGTGTCCAATGGAATCAGACCCATCACAATCCCATTCGAGTCCAGTCAAATCAGACCCATCACAATCCCATCTGAGTCCAATGGAATCAGACCCATCACAATACCATCTCAGTCCAGTCGAATCAGACCCATCTCAATCCCATCAGAGTCCAGTCGAATCAGACCCATCACAATCCCATCTGAGTCCAATGTAATCTGACCCATCACAATCCCATCTGTCCAGTCGAATCACACCCATCACAATCCCAGCTGAGTCAAGTCGAATCAGACCCATCACAATCCCATCTGAGTCCAATGGAATAGACCCATCACAATCCCATCTGATTCCAATGGAATAGACCGATCACAATCACATCTGAGTCCAATGGAACAGACCCATCACAATCCCATCTGAGTCCCGTCGAATCAGACCCACCTCAATCCCATCTGAGTCCAGTCGAATCAGACCCATCACAATCCCATCTGAGTCGAATGGAATCAGACCCATCACCATCCCATCTGAGTCCAATGGAATCAGACCCATCACAATCCCATCTGAGTCCAATGTAATCAGACCCTTCAGAATCCCATCTGAGTCCAGTCGAATCAGCCCCATCACAATCCCATCTGAGTCCAGTCGAATCAGCCCCATCACAATCCCATCTGATCCAGTGGAATCAGACGCACCTCAATCCCATCTGAGTCCAGTCGAATCAGATCCATCAAAATCCCATCTGAGTCCAGTCGAATCAGCCCCATCACAATCCCATCTGAGTCCCGTCGAATCAGACCCATCACAATCCCATCTGATCCAATGGAATCAGACCCATCTCAATCCCATCTGAGTCCAGTCGAATCAGATCCATCAAAATCCCATCTCAGTCCAATGGAATCAGACCCATCGCAATCTGATCTGAGTCCAGTCAAATCAGACCCATCTGAATCCCATCAGAGTCCAGTCGAATCAGCCCTATCACAATCCCATCTGAGTCCCGTCGAATCAGACCCATCACAATCCCATCTGATCCAATGGAATCAGACCCATCTCAATCCCAACTGAGTCCAGTCGAATCAGATCCATCAAAATCCCATCTCAGTCCAATGGAATCAGACCCATCGCAATCTGATCTGAGTCCAGTCAAATCAGACCCATCTCAATCCCATCAGAGTCCAGTCGAATCAGACCCATCACAATCCCACCTGAGTTGAATGGAATCAGACCCACCTCAATCCCATCTGATTCCAATGGATTCAGACCCATCACTATCCCATCTGAGTCCAGTCGAATCAGACCCATCTAAATCCCATCTGAGTCCAGTCGAATCAGACCAATCACAATCCCATCTGAGTCCAGTCGATTCAGACCCACCTCAATCCCATCTGAGTCCAGTCGAATCAGATCCATCAAAATCCCATCTGAGTCCAGTCGAATCAGCCCCATCACAATCCCATCTGAGTCCCGTCGAATCAGACCCATCACAATCCCATCTGATCCAATGGAATCAGACCCATCTCAATCCCATCTGAGTCCAGTCGAATCAGATCCATCAAAATCCCATCTCAGTCCAATGGAATCAGACCCATCGCAATCTGATCTGAGTCCAGTCAAATCAGACCCATCTCAATCCCATCAGAGTCCAGTCGAATCAGCCCTATCACAATCCCATCTGAGTCCCGTCGAATCAGACCCATCACAATCCCATCTGATCCAATGGAATCAGACCCATCTCAATCCCAACTGAGTCCAGTCGAATCAGATCCATCAAAATCCCATCTCAGTCCAATGGAATCAGACCCATCGCAATCTGATCTGAGTCCAGTCAAATCAGCCCCATCTCAATCCCATCAGAGTCCAGTCGAATCAGACCCATCACAATCCCACCTGAGTTGAATGGAATCAGACCCACCTCAATCCCATCTGATTCCAATGGATTCAGACCCATCACTATCCCATCTGAGTCCAGTCGAATCAGACCCATCTCAATCCCATCTGAGTCCAGTCGAATCAGACCAATCACAATCCCATCTGAGTCCAGTCGATTCAGACCCACCTCAATCCCATCTGAGTCCAGTCGAATCAGACCCATCACAATCCCATCTGAGTCCAGTCGAATCAGACCCATCACAATCACATCTGAGTCCAGTCGAATTAGACCCATCATAATCCCATCTGAGTCTATTCAAACCAGACCCATCACAATCCCATCTGAGTCCAGTCGAATCAGACTCATGACAATCCCATCTGAGTCCAGTCGAATCAGACCCATCACAATCCCATCTGAGTCCAGATGAATCAGACCCATCACAAACGCATCTGAGTCCAATCAGACCCATCACAATCCCATCTCAATCCAATGGATTCAGACCAATCAAAATCCTGTCTGAGTCCAGTCGAGTCCGACCCATCACAATCCCATCTGAGTCCAGTCGAATCAGACCCATCACAATCCCATCTGAGTCCAATGCAATAGATCCATCACAATCCCATCTGAGGCCAATGGAATCAGACCCATCATAATCCCATCTGAGTCCAGTCGAATCAGACCCATCACAATCCCATCTGAGTCCAGTCGAATCGGACCCATCACAATCCAATCTGAGTCCAATGGAATCAGACCCATTTCAATCCCATCTGAGTTCAATGGAATCAGACCCATCACAATCCCATCTGAGTCCAGTCGAATCAGACCCATCTCAATCCCATCTGAGTCCAGTCGAATCAGACCCATCACAATCCCATCTGAGTCCAGTCGAATCAGACCCACCTGAATCCCATCTGAGTCCAGTCGAATCAGACCCATCACTATCCCAAGTGAGTCCAGTCGAATCAGACCCATCACAATCCCATCTGAGTCCTGTCGAATTAGACCCATCACAATCCCATCTGATCCAATGGAATCAGACCCATCTCAATCCCATCTGAGTCCAGTCGAATCAGACCCACCTCAATCCCATCTGAGTCGAATGGAATCAGACCCACCTCAATCCCATCTGATTCCAATGGAATCAGACCCATCTCAATCCCATCTGAGTCCAGACGAATCAGACCCATCACCATCCCATCTGAGTCCAATGAAATCAGACCCATCACAATCCGATCTGAGTCCAATGGAATCAGACTCATCACAATCCCTTCAGTGTCCAATGGAATCAGACCCATCACAATCCCATCCGAGTCCAGTCGAATCAGACCCATCACAATCCCATCTGAGTCGAATGGAATCAGACCCACCTCAATCCCATCTGAGTCCAATGGAATCAGACCCATCACAATCCCATCTGAGTCCAGTCGAATCAGTCCCATCTCAATCCCATCTGAGTCCAGTCGAAACAGTCCCATCACAATCCCATCTGAGTCCAATGGAATCAGACCCATCACAATCCCATCTGTCCAGTCGAATCACACCCATCACAATCCCAGCTGAGTCAAGTCGAATCAGACCCATCACAATCCCATCTGAGTCCAATGGAATAGACCCATCACAATCCCATCTGATTCCAATGGAATAGACCGATCACAATCCCATCTGAGTCCAATGGAATAGACCCATCACAATCCCATCTGAGTCCCGTCGAATCAGACCCACCTCAATCCCATCTGAGTCCAGTCGAATCAGACCCATCACAATCCCATCTGAGTCGAATGGAATCAGACCCATCATCATCCCATCTGAGTCCAATGGAATCAGACCCATCACAATCCCATCTGAGTCCAATGTAATCAGACCCTTCACAATCCCATCTGAGTCCAGTCGAATCAGACCCATCACAATCCCATCTGAGTCCAGTCGAATCGGACCCATCACAATCCAATCTGAGTCCAATGGAATCAGACCCATCTCAATCCCATCTGAGTTCAATGGAATCAGACCCATCACAATCCCATCTGAGTCCAGTCGAATCAGACCCATCTCAATCCCATCTGAGTCCAGTCGAATCAGACCCATCACAATCCCATCAGAGTCCAGTCGAATCAGACCCATCACAATCCCACCTGAGTTGAATGGAATCAGACCCACCTCAATCCCATCTGATTCCAATGGATTCAGACCCATCACTATCCCATCTGAGTCCAGTCGAATCAGACCCATCTCAATCCCATCTGAGTCCAGTCGAATCAGACCAATCACAATCCCATCTGAGTCCAGTCGATTCAGACCCACCTCAATCCCATCTGAGTCCAGTCGAATCAGACCCATCACAATCCCATCTGAGTCCAGTCGAATCAGACCCATCACAATCACATCTGAGTCCAGTCGAATTAGACCCATCATAATCCCATCTGAGTCTATTCAAACCAGACCCATCACAATCCCATCTGAGTCCAGTCGAATCAGACTCATCACAATCCCATCTGAGTCCAGTCGAATCAGACCCATCACAATCCCATCTGAGTCCAGATGAATCAGACCCATCACAAACGCATCTGAGTCCAATCAGACCCATCACAATCCCATCTCAATCCAATGGATTCAGACCAATCAAAATCCTGTCTGAGTCCAGTCGAGTCCGACCCATCACAATCCCATCTGAGTCCAGTCGAATCAGACCCATCACAATCCCATCTGAGTCCAATGCAATAGATCCATCACAATCCCAACTGAGGCCAATGGAATCAGACCCATCATAATCCCATCTGAGTCCAGTCTAATCAGACCCATCACAATCCCATCTGAGTCCAGTCGAATCGGACCCATCACAATCCAATCTGAGTCCAATGGAATCAGACCCATCTCAATCCCATCTGAGTTCAATGGAATCAGACCCATCACAATCCCATCTGAGTCCAGTCGAATCAGACCCATCTCAATCCCATCTGAGTCCAGTCGAATCAGACCCATCACAATCCCATCTGAGTCCAGTCGAATCAGACCCACCTCAATCCCATCTGAGTCCAGTCGAATCAGACCCATCACTATCCCAAGTGAGTCCAGTCGAATCAGACCCATCACAATCCCATCTGAGTCCTCTCGAATTAGACCCATCACAATCCCATCTGATCCAATGGAATCAGACCCATCTCAATCCCATCTGAGTCCAGTCGAATCAGACCCACCTCAATCCCATCTGAGTCGAATGGAATCAGACCCACTTCAATCCCATCTGAGTCCAATGGAATCAGACCCATCTCAATCCCATCTGAGTCCAGACGAATCAGACCCATCACCATCCCATCTGAGTCCAATGGAATCAGACCCATCACAATCCGATCTGAGTCCAATGGAATCAGACTCATCACAATCCCTTCAGTGTCCAATGGAATCAGACCCATCACAATCCCATCCGAGTCCAGTCGAATCAGACCCATCACAATCCCATCTGAGTCGAATGGAATCAGACCCACCTCAATCCCATCTGAGTCCAATGGAATCAGACCCATCACAATCCCATCTGAGTCCAGTCGAATCAGTCCCATCTCAATCCCATCTGAGTCCAGTCGAAACAGTCCCATCACAATCCCATCTGAGTCCAATGGAATCAGACCCATCACAATCCCATCTGTCCAGTCGAATCACACCCATCACAATCCCAGCTGAGTCAAGTCGAATCAGACCCATCACAATCCCATCTGAGTCCAATGGAATAGACCCATCACAATCCCATCTGATTCCAATGGAATAGACCGATCACAATCCCATCTGAGTCCAATGGAATAGACCCATCACAATCCCATCTGAGTCCCGTCGAATCAGACCCACCTCAATCCCATCTGAGTCCAGTCGAATCAGACCCATCACAATCCCATCTGAGTCGAATGGAATCAGACCCATCATCATCCCATCTGAGTCCAATGGAATCAGACCCATCACAATCCCATCTGAGTCCAATGTAATCAGACCCTTCACAATCCCATCTGAGTCCAGTCGAATCAGACCCATCACAATCCCATCTGAGTCCAGTCGAATCGGACCCATCACAATCCAATCTGAGTCCAATGGAATCAGACCCATCTCAATCCCATCTGAGTTCAATGGAATCAGACCCATCACAATCCCATCTGAGTCCAGTCGAATCAGACCCATCTCAATCCCATCTGAGTCCAGTCGAATCAGACCCATCACAATCCCATCAGAGTCCAGTCGAATCAGACACACCTCAATCCCATCTGAGTCCAGTCGAATCAGACCCATCACAATCCCAAGTGAGTCCAGTCGAATCAGACCCATCACAATCCCATCTGAGTCCTGTCGAATTAGACCCATCACAATCCCATCTGATCCAATGGAATCAGACCCATCTCAATCCCATCTGAGTCCAGTCGAATCAGACCCACCTCAATCCCATCTGAGTCCAGTCGAATCAGACCCACCTCAATCCCATCTGAGTCCAATGGAATCAGACCCATCTCAATCCCATCTGAGTCCAGTCGAATCAGACCCATCACAATCCCATCTGAGTCCAATGGAATCTGACCCATCACAATCCGATCTGAGTCCAATGGAATCAGACTCATCACAATCCCTTCAGTGTCCAATGGAATCAGACCCATCACAATCCCATCCGAGTCCAGTCGAATCAGACCCATCACAATCCCATCTGAGTCCAATGGAATCAGACCCATCACAATCCCATCTGAGTCCAATGGAATCAGACCCATCACAATCCCATCTGAGTCCAGTCGAATTAGACCCATCACAATCCCATCTGAGTCGAATGGAATCAGACCCACCTCAATCCCATCTGAGTCCAATGGAATCAGACCCATCACAATCCCATCTGAGTCCAGTCGAATCAGACCCATCTCAATCCCATCTGAGTCCAGTCGAAACAGTCCCATCACAATCCCATCTGAGTCCAATGGAATCAGACCCATCACAATCCGATCTGAGTCCAATGGAATCAGACTCATCACAATCCCTTCTGTGTCCAATGGAATCAGACCCATCACAATCCCATCCGAGTCCAGTCGAATCAGACCCATCACAATCCCATCTGAGTCCAATGGAATCAGACCCATCACAATCCCATCTGTCCAGTCGAATCACACCCATCACAATCCCAGCTGAGTCAAGTCTAATCAGACCCATCACAATCCCATCTGAGTCCAATGGAATAGACCCATCACAATCCCATCTGATTCCAATGGAATAGACCGATCACAATCCCATCTGAGTCCAATGGAATAGACCCATCACAATCCCATCTGAGTCCCGTCGAATCAGACCCACCTCAATCCCATCTGAGTCCAGTCGAATCAGACCCATCACAATCCCATCTGAGTCGAATGGAATCAGACCCATCACCATCCCATCTGAGTCCAATGGAATCAGACCCATCACAATCCCATCTGAGTCCAATGTAATCAGACCCTTCACAATCCCATCTGAGTCCAGTCGAATCAGCCCCATCACAATCCCATCTGAGTCCAGTCGAATCAGACCCATCTCAATCCCATCTGAGTCCAGTCTAATCAGACTCATCACAATCCCATCTGAGTCCAGTCGAATCAGACCCATCACAATCCCATCTGAGTCCAGATGAATCAGACCCATCACAAACGCATCTGAGTCCAATCAGACCCATCACAATCCCATCTCAATCCAATGGATTCAGACCAATCAAAATCCTGTCTGAGTCCTGTCGAGTCCGACCCATCACAATCCCATCTGAGTCCAGTTGAATCAGACCCATCACAATCCCATCTGAGTCCAATGTAATAGATCCATCACAATCCAATCTGAGTCCAATGGAATCAGACCCATCTCAATCCCATCTGAGTCCAATGGAATCAGACCCATCACAATCCCATCTGAGTCCAGTCGAATCAGACCCATCTCAATCCCATCTGAGTCCAGTCGAATCAGACCCATCACAATCCCATCTGAGTCCAGCCGAATCAGACCCACCTCAATCCCATCTGAGTCCAGTCGAACCAGAGCCATCACAATCCCATCTGTCCAGTCGAATCAGACCCATCTCAATCCCATCTGAGTCCAGTCGAATCAGACCCATCACAATCCCATCTGAGTCCAGTCGAATCAGACCCATCACAATCCCATCTGAGTCCAATGTAATAGATCCATCACAATCCAATCTGAGTCCAATGGAATCAGACCCATCTCAATCCCATCTGAGTCCAATGGAATCAGACCCATCACAATCCCATCTGAGTCCAGTCGAATCAGACCCATCACAATCCCATCTGAGTCCAGTCGATTCAGACCCACCTCAATCCCATCTGAGTCCAGTCGAATCAGACCCATCACAATCCCATCTGAGTCCAGTCGAATCAGACCCATCACAATCCCATCTGAGTCCAGTCGAATTAGACCCATCATAATCCCATCTGAGTCCATTCAAACCAGACCCATCACAATCCCATCTGAGTCCAGTCGAATCAGACTCATGACAATCCCATCTGAGTCCAGTCGAATCAGACCCATCACAATCCCATCTGAGTCCAGACGAATCACACCCATCACAAACGCATCTGAGTCCAGTCGAATCAGACCCATCACAATCCCATCTCAATCCAATGGATTCAGACCAATCAAAATCCTGTCTGAGTCCAGTCGAGTCCGACCCATCACAATCCCATCTGAGTCCAGTCGAATCAGACCCATCACAATCCCATCTGAGTCCAGTCGAATCAGACCCATCACAATCCCTTCTGAGTCCAGTCGAATCGGACCCATCACAATCCAATCTGAGTCCAATGGAATCAGACCCATCTCAATCCCATCTGAGTCCAATGGAATCAGACCCATCACAATCCCATCTGAGTCCAGTCGAATCAGACCCATCTCAATCCCATCTGAGTCCAGTCGAATCAGACCCATCACAATCCCATCTGAGTCCAGTCGAATCAGACCCATCACAATCCTAAGTGAGTCCAGTCGAATCAGACCCATCACAAACCCATCTGAGTCCTGTCGAATTAGACCCATGTTACGTACTCGTGACACATGACAGTGGTGCCCTTGTCATGTGACTGGGGTTGAAGCTGTACTGGACTTGAGGTGATGGTCTTGTGATGGTGGATTGACGTCATTTTCCCGCCAGTAGAGATCATGTGATGGGTTTTTTTACAGGTTATAAAAGGTAGACCCCACCCTGTGAGGAGGGGCAATTCGTGGCTGGATTTGCCAAGTTGACTTCATGCCACTGCGTGTTTGAAGTGATGACGCAGTTTAGCTGAAGGATGAAGTTTTTATTTAATGCCTAAAGTTTAAAAGGTTAATGCCAACAGGTTCTTTATGATTCTGTTAGTTTGAGAATTAAAGGAGAGGGAAGATTCAAGGTTGGAAGTTAAAGATCGAGGAGAATCGCTTTCTACGGTGAAACGGGGGCGACCTTTGTTTGATCCTTATTTGGAAGGATTTCGTTGACTATCTTCGTGTTAATCCCTAGGTTTACCTAGAAAGGATTGAAGGTAGTGGAGAAGGAAAGGTCAGTGCCTTTAAGCCGTTCTGTTTCGTAAATTCTTCGGGGGAAGTTCGACGTCGGGGATCGAAGCAAGCGACGTGAAAGAGAATTTAAATCGTCCTGTAAAGTCTCTCCTTTTAAATGGACTGTGAGCATATCGAACTTTTGGCAATATCACTTTAAGAACTGTTTTGGAATATCACTTTACGAACTGTTTGAACAGCCGCTCAGCAGCTGTTTCCGGTTACGGTAGTGTTTGTTTACTTTTGGGGGGTTTGTTTTCTGTGTTTAATAAACGTGTTGTTTTATTATAAGAAACCCTTGCCGAACTCATATATTTATTGTTGCCTGAATACGTAACACCCATCACAATCCCATCTGAGTCCATTCAAACCAGACCCAT
Organism: Hypanus sabinus; assembly: GCF_030144855.1. NCBI lineage: Eukaryota > Metazoa > Chordata > Chondrichthyes > Myliobatiformes > Dasyatidae > Hypanus > Hypanus sabinus. The sequence continues at coordinate 34,968,912 of NC_082734.1, read as the reverse complement.
CACAATCCCATCTGAGTCCAGTCGAATCAGACCCATCTCAATCCCATCTGAGTCCAGTCGAATCAGACCCATCACAATCCCATCTGAGTCCAGTCGATTCAGACCCACCTCAATCCCATCTGAGTCCAGTCGAATCAGACCCATCACAATCCCATCTGAGTCCAGTCGAATCAGACCCATCACAATCCCATCTCAATCCAATGGATTCAGACCAATCAAAATCCCGTCTGAGTCCAGTCGAGTCCGACCCATCACAATCCCATCTGAGTCCAGTCGAATCAGACCCATCACAATCCCATCTGAGTCCAGTCGAATCAGACCCATCACAATCCCATCTGAGTCCAGTTGAATCAGACCCATCACAATCCCATCTGAGGCCAATGGAATCAGACCCATCATAATCCCATCTGAGTCCAGTCGAATCAGACCCATCACAATCCCATCTGAGTCCAGTCGAATCGGACCCATCACAATCCAATCTGAGTCCAATGGAATCGGACCCATCACAATCCCATCTGAGTCCAGTCGAATCAGACCCATCTCAATCCCATCTGAGTCCAGTCGAATCAGACCCATCACAATCCCATCTGAGTCCAGTCGAATCAGACCCACCTCAATCCCATCTGAGTCCAGTCGAATCAGACCCACCTCAATCCCATCTGAGTCCAGTCGAATCAGACCCATCACAATCCCAAGTGAGTCCAGTCGAATCAGACCCATCACAAACCCATCTGAGTCCTGTCGAATTAGACCCATCACAATCCCATCTGAGTCCATTCAAACCAGACCCATCACAATCCCATCTGAGTCCAGTCGAATCAGACCCATCTCAATCCCATCTGAGTCCAGTCGAATCAGACCCATCACAATCCCATCTGAGTCCAGTCGATTCAGACCCACCTCAATCCCATCTGAGTCCAGTCGAATCAGACCCATCACAATCCCATCTGAGTCCAGTCGAATCAGACCCATCACAATCCCATCTGAGTCCAGTCGAATCAGACCCATCACAATCCCATCTGAGTCCAGTCGAATTAGACCCATCATAATCCCAACTGAGTCCATTCAAACCAGACCCATCACAATCCCATCTGAGTCCAGTCGAATCAGACCCATCACAATCCCATCTGAGTCCAGACGAATCACACCCATCACAAACGCATCTGAGTCCAGTCGAATCAGACCCATCACAATCCCATCTCAATCCAATGGATTCAGACCAATCAAAATCCTGTCTGAGTCCAGTCGAGTCCGACCCATCACAATCCCATCTGAGTCCAGTCGAATCAGACCCATCACAATCCCATCTGAGTCCAGTCGAATCAGACCCATCACAATCCCATCTGAGTCCAGTTGAATCAGACCCATCACAATCCCATCTGAGGCCAATGGAATCAGACCCATCATAATCCCATCTGAGTCCAGTCGAATCAGACCCATCACAATCCCATCTGAGTCCAGTCGAATCGGACCCATCACAATCCAATCTGAGTCCAATGGAATCAGACCCATCTCAATCCCATCTGAGTCCAATAGAATCAGACCCATCACAATCCCATCTGAGTCCAGTCGAATCAGACCCACCTCAATCCCATCTGAGTCCAGTCGAATCAGACCCATCACAATCCCATCTGAGTCCAGTCGAATCAGACCCACCTCAATCCCATCTGAGTCCAGTCGAATCAGACCCATCACAATCCCATCTGAGTCCAGTCGAATCAGACCCATCTCAATTCCATCTGAGTCCAGTCGAATTAGACCCATCACAATCCCATCTGAGTTCATTCAAACCAGACCCATCACAATCCTATCTGAGTCCAGTCGAATCAGACTCATCACAATCCCGTCTGAGTCCAGTCGAATCAGACTCATCACAATCCCGTCTGAGTCCAGTCGAATCAGACCCATCACAATCCCATCTGAGTCCAGTCGAATCAGACTCAGCACAATCCCATCTGAGTCCAGTCGAATCAGACTCATCACAATCCCATCTGAGTCCAGTCAAATCAGACCCATCACAATCCCATCTGAGTCCAGACGAATCAGACCCATCACAAACCCATCTGAGTCCAGTCGAATCAGACCCATCACAATCCCATCTCAGTCCAATGGATTCAGACCAATCAAAATCCTGTTTGAGTCCAGTCGAGTCAGACCCATCACAATCCCATCTGAGTCCAGTCGAATCAGACCCATCACAATCCCATCCGAGTCCAGTCAAATCAGACCCATCACAATCCCATCTCAGTCCAATGGAATCAGACCCATCACAATCCCATCTGAGTCCAATGCAATAGATCCATCACAATCCCATCTGAGTCCAGTCGAATCGGACCCATCACAATCCTATCTGAGTCCAATGGAATCAGACCCACCTCAATCCCATCTGAGTCGAATGGAATCAGACCCATGAACAATCCCATCTGAGTCCAATGGAATCAGACCCATCACAATCCCCGCTGAGTCCAGTCGAATCAGACCCATCACAATCCCATCTGAGTCCAGTCGAATCAGACCCATCACAATCCCATCTGAGTCCAGTCGAATCAGACCGATCACAATCCCATCTGAGTCCAGTCGAATCAGACCCACCTCAATCCCATCTGAGTCCAGTCGAATCAGACCCATCACAATCCCATCTGATCCAATGGAATCAGTCGCATCTCAATCCCATCTGAGTCCAGTCGAATCAGATGCATCAAAATCCCATCTGAGTCCAGTCGAATCAGCCCCATCACAATCCCATCTGAGTCCCGTCGAATCAGACTCATCACAATCCCATCTCAATCCAATGGATTCAGACCAATCAAAATCCTGTCTGAGTCCAGTCGAGTCCGACCCATCACAATCCCATCTGAGTCCAGTCGAATCAGACCCATCACAATCCCATCTGAGTCCAGTCGAATCAGACCCATCACAATCCCATCTGAGTCCTGTTGAATCAGACCCATCACAATCCCATCTCAGTCCAATGGATTCAGACCAATCAAAATCCTGTTTGAGTCCAGTCGAGTCAGACCCATCACAATCCCATCTGAGTCCAGTCGAATCAGACCCATCACAATCCCATCCGAGTCCAGTCAAATCAGACCCATCACAATCCCATCTCAGTCCAATGGAATCAGACCCATCACAATCCCATCTGAGTCCAATGCAATAGATCCATCACAATCCCATCTGAGTCCAGTCGAATCGGACCCATCACAATCCTATCTGAGTCCAATGGAATCAGACCCACCTCAATCCCATCTGAGTCGAATGGAATCAGACCCATGAACAATCCCATCTGAGTCCAATGGAATCAGACCCATCACAATCCCCGCTGAGTCCAGTCGAATCAGACCCATCACAATCCCATCTGAGTCCAGTCGAATCAGACCCATCACAATCCCATCTGAGTCCAGTCGAATCAGACCGATCACAATCCCATCTGAGTCCAGTCGAATCAGACCCACCTCAATCCCATCTGAGTCCAGTCGAATCAGACCCATCACAATCCCATCTGAGTCAAATGGAATCAGACCCATCACCATCCCATCTGAGTCCAATGGAATCAGACCCATCACAATCCCATCTGAGTCCAATGTAATCAGACCCGTCACAATCCCATCTGAGTCCAGTCGAATCAGCCCCATCACAATCCCATCTGAGTCCAGTCGAATCAGCCCCATCACAATCCCATCTGATCCAATGGAATCAGTCGCTTCTCAATCCCATCTGAGTCCAGTCGAATCAGATGCATCAAAATCCCATCTGAGTCCAGTCGAATCAGCCCCATCACAATCCCATCTGAGTCCCGTCGAATCAGACTCATCACAATCCCATCTGATCCAATGGAATCAGACCCATCTCAATCCCATCTGAGTCCAGTCGAATCGGACCCATCACAATCCCATCTGAGTCCAATGGAATCAGACCCATCTCAATCCCATCTGAGTCCAATAGAATCAGACCCATCACAATCCCATCTGAGTCCAGTCGAATCAGACCCACCTCAATTCCATCTGAGTCCAGTTGAATCAGACCCATCACAATCCCATCTGAGTCCAGTCGAATCAGACCCACCTCAATCCCATCTGAGTCCAGTCGAATCAGACCCATCACAATCCCATCTGAGTCCAGTCGAATCAGACCCATCACAATTCCATCTGAGTCCAGTCGAATTAGACCCATCACAATCCACTCTGAGTCCATTCAAACCAGACTCATCACAATCCCATCTGAGTCCAGTCGAATCAGACCCAGCACAATCCCGTCTGAGTCCAGTCAAATCAGACCCATCACAATCCCATCTGAGTCCAGACGAATCAGACCCATCACAATCCCATCTGAGTCCAATGCAATAGATCCATCACAATCCCATCTGAGTCCAGTCGAATCGGACCCATCACAATCCTATCTGAGTCCAATGGAATCAGACCCACCTCAATCCCATCTGAGTCGAATGGAATCAGACCCATGAACAATCCCATCTGAGTCCAATGGAATCAGACCCATCACAATCCCCGCTGAGTCCAGTCGAATCAGACCCATCACAATCCCATCTGAGTCCAGTCGAATCAGACCCATCACAATCCCATCTGAGTCCAGTCGAATCAGACCGATCACAATCCCATCTGAGTCCAGTCGAATCAGACCCACCTCAATCCCATCTGAGTCCAGTCGAATCAGACCCATCACAATCCCATCTGAGTCGAATGGAATCAGACCCATCACCATCCCATCTGAGTCCAATGGAATCAGACCCATCACAATCCCATCTGAGTCCAATGTAATCAGACCCGTCACAATCCCATCTGAGTCCAGTCGAATCAGCCCCATCACAATCCCATCTGAGTCCATTCGAATCAGATGCATCAAAATCCCATCTGAGTCCAGTCGAATCAGCCCCATCACAATCCCATCTGAGTCCCGTCGAATCAGACCCATCACAATCCCATCTGATCCAATGGAATCAGACCCATCTCAATCCCATCTGAGTCCAGTCGAATCAGATCCATCAAAATCCCATCTCAGTCCAATGGAATCAGACCCATCGCAATCTGATCTGAGTCCAGTCGAATCGGACCCATTACAATCCCATCTGAGTCCAATGGAATCAGACCCATTACAATCCCTTCTGTGTCCAATGGAATCAGACCCATCACAATCCCATCCGAGTCCAGTCGAATCAGACCCATCTCAATCCCATTTGAGTCCAATGGAATCAGACCCATCACAATCCCATCTGAGTCCAGTCGAATCAGACCCATCACAATCCCATCTGAGTCCAGTCGAATCAGACCCACCTCAATCCCATTTGAGTCAAATGGAATCAGACCCATCACAATCGCATCTGAGTCCAATGGAATCAGACCCATCACAATCCCATCTGAGTCCAGTCGAATCAGACCCATCTCAATCCCATCAGTCGAATCAGATCCATTACAATCCCATCTGAGTCCAATGGAATCAGACCCACCTCAATCCCATCTGAGTCCAATGGAATCAGACCCATCACAATCCCATCTGAGTCCAGTCGAATCAGACCCATCTCAATCCCATCTGAGTCCAGTCGAATCAGACCCATCACTATCCCATCTGAGTCCAGTCGAATCAGACCCATCACAATCCCATCTGAGTCGAATTGAATCAGACCCACCTCAATTCCATCTGAGTCGAATGGAATCAGACCCACCTCAATCCCATCTGAGTCGAATGGAATCAGACCCATGAACAATCCCATCTGAGTCCAATGGAATCAGACCCATCACAATCCCATCTGAGTCCAGTCGAATCAGACCCATCACAATCCGATCTGAGTCGATTCGAATCAGACCCATCACAATCCCATCTGAGTCCAGTCGAATCAGACCCATCACAATCTCGTCTGAGTCCACCAAATCAGACATATCACAATCCCATCTGAGTCCAGTCGAATCAGACCCATCACAATCCCATCTGAGTCCAGTCGAATCAGACCCATCACAATCCCATCTGAGTCCAGTCGAATAGAGCCATCACAATCCCATCTGAGTCCAGTCGAATCAGACCCATCACAATCTCGTCTGAGACCAGATAACCCGTAGGCAATGCCTTGCCTTCCCTTTGGTTCGGTTGCCCTCTCCAGCTGAACAAGTTCAAGAGGTGAATTTTGCTACGATTTGAATATGCTGCTAAATTGCTAAATGTAACAGTGATAATTTGCAGCATCAAATCTCAAATCTTCAGATGGAGGATTATCCATCAATACTAGGGTTTCTCAACCAGGAATCCACGGACCCCTTGTTAATGGTAGGGGCCAATGGCATATGAAAAGTGGGGACCCCCGATCTAAATGGAGTGAACCTACCTTCAGAGTCTTCTGCATCACTTTATGGACAGACAATCAATCTACGTGTGTTTCTATATATATAATCTGATGTATCTTTCATTCCTGTGTTCTTTTTTGCTGTTTTGTTTGTGCTGCATCAGATCTGGAGTAACAATTATTTTGTTCTCCTCTACAATTGTGTTTTGCAAATGACGTTAAACAATCTTGAATCAAACGGTTAAGTTCAGTGTTTTTGCTTCACACTGCACCCCATTCTCCTCCCATCACTTTCCATCCAACCCCGTTGTCCTTCAATTCCCACTGCCCCCCCTTACCCCGACTCCAACTCTGTGCTGCTCTTAACTGTTGCCCGTGGAAAGTGTCCCCTTGTTCCAATCAGCTTCTGGGGAAAGATGCACCAGGCTGCAAACATAGAATCTGGAGCTAAATAATAGCCTTATGGAGGAACTCTGCGGGTCAAGTACTATCTGGGAGGGGAAGGAATTAGATTGTCATCTTGATTTCCCCTCCCACAGATGCTGCTTGACCCACTGAGTTTTCCCATCAGTTTGTATATTTCTGGGGAGAGAACTTGTCTAGAATTCATTCCTGGATGTGGTGAGAACTATCTTTGTTTATAGGCTGTAACACTATGTCAACCACATGTAGTAAGATGCTCTTTACACCTGAATTCATATAGCACGAAAACAGGCCCTTCAGCCCATCCATACTAATCCCATTTTCCAGCATGTTAAGACTGTGATTGCCTCCGCCATATTCTCAGGAAGTGAGTACTTGGAAATTTATTCTAACCTCCAGTGCAAATCCATAAAGCCTTCCCCAGGATAAGTCTCAAACTGTCTTCCTTGTTTTTGGTAATTTGTTTTCTAGTCAGAATTCGCAATACAACTCCACTGCATCCACGAGCTGGGACTGCGTCTGGACAGATTTATCCGTATTCAGACGGAGTTCTGAGTGCACGTGCAAAGGAGCAGACTGAACAGGGAAACCAGAACTTTATTAAACTTGCTGTTGGCTTACAACTCCACTGCATCCACGAGCTGGGACTGAGCCTGGTTGGATTTATCTGTATTCAGACAGGTTCTGAGTGCACGTGCAAAGGAGCAGACCTTATTAAACTTGCTGTTGGTTTAGACTGTAACTTAGTCAAGGTGCTCAGATCAATGTATCAGAGCTTACCAATGCTCAACTTAACGGAGAGCAAGCTCCCATAATGTCATTGATTTTAAAAGTCTGACACACATACTGTATATACGTTTGTTCTTCCAAATGGCAGAACTGGTTTCCTCTCTCTCTCCACTTATATCTATTTCTTATCAGTCTTTTGCTGCCACTCATTACAACACCTACCAGGTCGAGTGATTTTTGCGTATTTTCTGATTTATAGACAAAATCAAATTAAGAAGAGAAACCACTTTCTATCCGGGTGGGCCTGCAGGGGCACGGGATATCCTGCTCACTTTGTACACTTTGCTCTTTTGCCAGTCGGATTCGGAATAATTCCTGCTGCTCTGCGTTCTCCTCACACACAAAACATGATGAAAACAGAGCAGCATTTGCCATTGTGTGCGTCTTTGTGGAACAGAGATCGGCTTCAGGCTGGATCTAAGTACAGGCTTTGTGGTGACAGGGTGCATGCCAGGATCTTGGCTGGTAGAGTGCATCTTCATCCAGGATGTGATTAATACTGGTGAGGCAGTTCTTTCTTTCTGGTAATTATGGCTTTGAGTCCATTTTATGTGCTGAATCTGTTGAGAGAGATAATCAGTATTACTAAAGATCAATAGGAACCTTTTGGGAAAGAGCTGTTGAACCAAAGAAATTAGGTAGAGTTATATGATAGTTAATGTGGGTTAATATCCTGTAGTTCCTATGAGATCAATAACACAAGAGATTCTGTAGATGCTGGAGATCTAGAACAACACATACATAAGACACTGGAGGACCTCAGCAAGTCAGGAAGCTTCCATAGAGGAGAATAAACAATCAGGATTTTGGGCCAAGCCCCTTCATCAGGGTCCACACATCAAGTGTTTATTCTCCTCCCTAGAAGCTCCCTAGGGTTAGGGTTGCTGGATTCCACCAGCATTTAGTGTGCGTTGCCCTGTGAGTTCACTTTGATGAAGGTCATTAGAAGGAAGTCTGATCATCATTGTGAGATATAGGTACCACTTTCAATGTACAATGCAATGTGTAGACCACCTGCTCCCAGGTAGACCATCTCACCCTCAATAAGACCTTTCCCCTGGTAAATCCACCCCTGCCTTGGTCAGTCCATTTCTCCATGGATAGCCTCTTTTCCCTGTTCATACAATACAGTTCAAAAGTCTTAGGGACATTTATATAGCTAGGGTGTTTAAGACGTTTGTACAGTACTGTAGTAAGATTATGTACTGCTGCTACAAAAATTATGACATATGTGAGTGATGATAAATCTGATTCTGATGTGGGTCTCTATTGTGGACTGAGAGTGGGAAGGAGGCAGGGAGAAGGGAATCTTGGTTGGGAAAAGGGGAAGGGAGAGGGGAGGGAGTGGGAGAGGGAGACATTCTGTAATGATAAATAAACCGATTAAGAACAAAGAAAATAGAAAACTACAGCACAATAAAGGCCATTTGGCCCACAAAGCTGTGCTGAACATGTCCTTACCTTAGAACTACCTAGGCTTACCCATATCCTTCTATTTTCCTAAGCTCCATGTAACTATCCAGGTGTCTCTTAAAAGACCCTCTCATTTCTGCCTCCACCACCGCTGCCAGCAGCCCATTCTACGTACTCACCACTCTCTGCGTAAAAAACCTACTCCTGTCATCTCCTCTGTAACTACTTCCAAGCACCTTAAAACTATGCCCTTTCATGCTAGCCATTTCAACCCTGGGAAAAGCCTCTGACTATCCACACGATCAATGCCTCTTGTACACCTCTTTCAGGTCACCTCTCATCCTCCGTCGCTCCAAGTAGAAAAGGCTGAGTTCACTCAGCCTATTCTCATAAGGCATGCTCCCCAATCCAGGCAACATCCTTATAAATCGTCTCTGCACCCTTTCTATGGTTTCCACATCCTTCCTATAGTGAGGTGACTAGAACTGAGCACAGTACTCTAAATGGGTCTGACCAGGGTCTTATATATCTGCAACATTACCTCTCAGCTCCTAAATTCAATCCCACGATTAATGAAGGCCAATACACCATACGCCTTCTTAACCACAGAGTCAACCTGAGCAGCTGCTTTGAGTGTCCTATGGACTCAGACCCCAAGATCCCTCTGATCCTCCACACTGTCAAGAGTCTTACCATTAATGCTATATTCTGCCTTCATATTTGACCTACCAAAATGAACCACCTCACACTTATCTGGGTTGAACTCCATCTGCCACTTCTCAGCCCAGTTCTGCATCCTGTCGATGTCCCGTTGTAACTTCTGACAGACCTCCACACTATCCAAAACAACCCCAACCTTTGTTCAGAATCAAATGGCCATGCCTGGAGTCACAGTGTCTGCTCCTGTGCCACCCCTGGCGTTCCTTCTCTGCCACCTGTTTGTCATCTATGTCAATGATCTGGATGTTAACATGGTTAACTAGATCAGCAAATTTGTGGATGACATCAATATTGGGGATGTAGTGGACAGTGAGGAAGGCTCTCGATGCTTGCAGGGGAATTTGTATCAGCTAGAAAAATGGGCTGAAGGACAAGTCATTCCACCACCTGCAGTTTCCTCTTTGAGTCATCCACTGCCCTGAAATGGAGATATATTCCTTGTTGTTCCTTCATCACCACTGGGTCTAGATCCTGGAGCTCTCTCCTGAATGGACACAATGGGAGCACCTTCACCAAAAGGACAGCAGTGCTTCAAGAAGGCAGCTCACCACCTCCTTCTCAAGGGTCTTAGGGACAGGTAATAATGCTGGTCTTGCTAGTAATACACATTCAGAAAATAAATAATAATCAAAGGTTCTCCAACTTATCTTCAGCACTGGAGGGAAGCCACTGATCGAATAAGAATTAACAAAGTCAATCAAAGAACATTGGGGAATTTCAGATTAAGATTTATTTATCACATGTACATGGAAACGCACAATGAAATCTGTTTTTGCATTACAATCATGATCAACCAAGGATGTGCTGGGGACAGCCAGCAAGTGTCACTAGTGCCAACATAGGATGCTCACAGTTTTCAGTAGAGCAACAACATCAACAACAGCAAAACAAAAGAGACAACAGCAAAACAAAATAGACAACAGCAGCAAAACAAAATAGACAACAGCAGCAAAACAAAATATACTACAGCAAAGCAAAATAGACAACAGCAGCAAAACACGCCCCTTTCCCAACCAACACACATACACACAAAAACAAGCACATACAGGTCTCTAACCCCAGGACAGGCCACCAGTCCTTGGCCCAGACGCAGACATCGGGCCTCTGACCTCAGGTCAAGCTGACCCAGAGGCTTTGTCCTTCAGACATGGGATAAGGCCATTCAGCCTACCTGCCTGTGCTGGTTGAGAAGGAGCTCCCCAGCCTAATCCCACCGGCCAGCACTGTGTCTGTAGCCTTACAGGTCTGAACCTAAACACTGTTTAAATGCAATGAAGGTCTCTGCCTTTATCGGCCTTTCAGGCAATGAATTCCTGACTCTTGGAGAAGAATTTTCCCCCAATTTTCTCTCTCATCCTTCTATCAGCTACAGGTAAACCTGTCCCCACCCCAGTTTTTGACCCCTTTGCTAAAGGAAATGGGCCATTCCTTATGTAATAATTGTCAGCAGGTTGTAATTTTATACTGCTAAATTAAGTCTCCTCTCATCCATGACTTTTCTGAAGTAAAGAGCCCCAGGCAGTCCAAAATTTCCTCATTTCCCATCCTGGTAAACCTCATCTGTACCTCCTCTGGTCACATCTCTCTTGCAATGTGATGCCCCGAACTGTGGTTGAACTCTTGCGTGCAGTGTCCCCATCTAACTCAGATAGGATCGGGTGGGAAGAGGTGTGAATTCTGTACCTGTAAATGTGGGTGGAGCTTTGGCATTCTTTACGAGGTCACTTTGCATTAAGGATTCCACTAACCACGTTAAGGCTTCAGTGCAGTAATCCACCTGCAAACAGAATGTGCATTTAGATAGCGCCGTTAATTTAGTAAGACATACCTACAACCTCCCAATATCCCAAAGGGCTTTACAGGCAACAAAATAATATTGATGTACAGTCACTGTTGAAATGTAGCATAGAGCAGCCAAATTGTGCATAGGAAATTCCCACAAACAATATCAAGATAATTTTAAGGCAACACGAGTGAATCTGCAGATGCTGGAAATAAATAAAAACACAAAATGCTGGCAGAACTCAGCAGGCCCAAAATGTCGTCACTACCTCCTCCCATAGATGCTGTCTGGCCTGCTGAGTTCTGCCAGCATTTCGTGTTTTTATTCAAGATAATTTTGGTGGTTTTAGTGTTATTGGTGGAGGGCTAATTATTGACCGAGACTTTGTGGGACGCTCCTACGCTCCGAGATAGTACCATGAGATCTCTCACACCAGTCCTTGGCAGTCTGACCTCCTTCCACCCTACTCCAGATTTCTCACCAACGTGTATCCCTGTGAGGGAACTCTGGAGAACTGGAGCATTGTCCTTATTTATGGTGGTCGCTGGGAATTGGGAGACCCGCCAGAAACCTTTCAGGAAAGACAAGATTGGAATATTAGGCATCTGAGCCATTTAACGGTCTGTACCTCTTTCGGTAAGTTTAGCGTTTCAGTTAAAGACAACACAAAGTTAGAGGTGGTACAATAGCATAGTGGTCAACATAACACTATTACAACAGCAACTAGGGTTCAGCTCTGCTACTGTCTGTAAGCAATTTGTTCGTTCTCCCCATGATTGCGTGGGTTTCCTCCCAAATTCCAGCAATGTACAAGCTAGTGGGTTAATAGGTCACATGGGTGTCACAGCTCGTTGGGCCAGAAGAGCTTGTTACTGTGCTGTTTTTCTAAATAAACTAAATAAATAAGTAAACAAGACCTTCACAGCAGTGAGCCCCATCACCACTGCAGTCCCCTCAAAATCAGTACAGTCAAGGAGCATCAGTGTAGGGCATGAACAAGGAGGTTTGAGGGGACGCCAGTGTAATATTGAGAGAGTAAATGCCACTGATTTCTGCCGGGAGGAATTGAACTAAGGCTCCATTTCATCTCCTGGGGGGGACAAAGAAACGCTGGGGCATCACAGACAATGACTAAAGGTGAAAACCAATGCATTCTCAGGAATTAATATAGAGCAATGGACAGACAGGCTCAGGGGCATGGACAAGACACACACACACACTTGCATACATGCCAACACACATGCGCACATGGAGACACGCCACAGATCACACATACCTGTATTATGTGTGCATAATAAAGAGCTTCAATTCCCAGTGGGCAATGCAAGGGGTTCACCCTGAGCCGGAATCTACGATGGCAACTTGGTTGTGAGAGAGCAGGATTGAGCAGCAGCTCAATAACAAAATGTTCTAATGCGAACCCACACCAAGTTTGTCTTTAAAAGCAAACATAACATGGTGTCAGAGGATGGTGTGAGGTCTAAACACAGAGTAAATGAATACTGTGCATGACTGAGAAAGGGAATGAAAGGTGCCAGGAACAAGTGAGGCGACAATGGACGGAACACATTATTTCCAAAGTTCAGCAATCACCGGATTCACCAGGAGAGATTCCGATGAGAAGCTGGGAGTTCCCATCGTGGATAAGCTAACAGCACCTATGCAGTTTACCGACAATCTAACTTATAATGGAAAAGCTTCAAACAGCGACTCAACGTATGTTTAGCTGTTAGAGGAGTGGGAGGGACAGATGAAAAGTTGAAAGTGTCTATTTTTCTGCATGTAATGGGCGAAGACACTCCGGACATCTATGGCAGCTTTCAAATTGATGTGACAGCTTTTAGGTTGGACGCTCCGATGACATTTGAGGAGTGTTTGGTTCCAAGTAAAAACATCACATATAAGTTTTTTTCCAGTGACCCGAGCTTCACACACAGAGTAAATCCTGTGAATTTAGAGATTTGAGAGACTCACTAGTTAGAGACAGAATAGTTTGTGGAATTCTAGATAATGAACTCAGAAGGAAGACTACTGTGTGAAAAAGATTTGACACTGGAAAAGGCTGTGGGTACGTTTAGGACAGCAGAGACCACATGCTAAGGAGTGGCTCAGGGCAGACACAACAGCGCATGCTGTGAAAACGAGGAGCAGCGTACAATGCGTTTTCCAGAGGAACAGCAAAGCAAACAGGAAGGCTCGAACAGCAAATATGGAAGTTGTTACGTTCCAATGGTGTATCCTGCTTATGGAAAATCCTACAATAATTGTGGGAAGAAGAATTATTTCACAAAATGCTACAAAGCTGGGGCTACCAAGGGAAAGGTGCACACAGTTGCTGAGGAAATGGAGGAAGTCTTTGTGGATTCTCTACAGGCTGCTAGTGCTGCTAAATTGGAATGGATTGTTCCACTGATTGTGAATGAGACAGGAACTCCATTTGAGCTTGACACCAGTGCCCAGATGAATCTGTTATCTATGGATGAGTACAAGACTCACAAAGTTAAGAGCAAGATTTATCCAGAAAAGTTAAAAGTGACAGGCTACACTGGAGAGAACGTTCCAGGAAAAGGAGGCTGTATAATGAGCTTTAAGCACAAGGGGCGGCAGCTGAAGTCACAGCTACTGATTGTAGAAAAGAGAGTACAGCCAATATTAGGTATGAGTGCATGTGAAAAGCTCAACCTGGTGAAGAGTTTTCATTGTGTCTTTACCGAGCAGAGATGACCACAGAATACTCTGGAAAGAGTACACAGATGCTTTTGAGGGTTTTGGTTGCTTAGCTGGTGTACACAAAATTCATATAGATGATGTGGTGATTCCTGTTGTCCATACATACAAGAAAGTTTTGTTTCTGCTTAGAGACAGACTGAAACAAGAACTAGCATGCGTGGAGCGAACAAATGTCATACAGAAAATTGACAAACCAGCAGACTGGATGAGCTCAATGATCATTGCGCAAAAGAGAAATGGAGCAGTGTGGGTATGTCTAGACCCAGGAGATCTCAATAAAGCCATCAAGAGAGAGCATTTTAAAATGCCAACGTGGGTGGAGATCGTGTCCCAGTTTGCAGGTGCCAAGTGTTTAGCAAACTCGATGTGTCACCTGGGTTTTGGCAGATGAAGCTTGATGAGACAAGTTTAATATTATGTACTTTTAACACACCACAGGGAAGATATCTCTTTCCTTGGCTACCATATAGGATTCTTTCTGCACCAGAAACCAACCATAAAACCATCCACATTATGTTTGAGGGCATATCTGGTGTCGAGACATCATCATCTGGGGTCAACCTAAGGATGGCCTTGATACACAACTGAGACAAGTGCTCGGCGTGACACGGAATGGCAAATGGAAATTAAATAGATGGAAATGTGAGTTTTGTGTTAAAACACTGGTGTTTGTAGGAGATGTTATGTCTGAAAAGGGAGTAAAGCCTGACCCAAGAAAGATGTCAGCTATTGAAAACATGGAGAGGCTCCAAAACAAACAGGAGGTGTGTCATTTCTTAGGGATGGTGACTTACCTGGCTAAAATCATCCCTCGACTGTCTATTGGGTCAGTACTACTTAGGTCTCTCCCTGAGCGGCAAATCACCAAGCAGAACCTCTTACACCCTCTACCAGGCTGTACTTCCAGGTTGAAGTGGATTTGTTTGGTTTGAATGGGAAGAGTCATATTGTTGTTCCAGTTACCCAGAAGTTGCAACACTGCAATCAACATCCAGCAAAACGGTCACCACCTTCCTGAAAACTGTGTTTGCAAGGCATGGATTTCCACGTGAAGTGGTATCAGACAACGACCCACACTTTTTCAGCTGTGAATTTGAGTCCTTTACCAGTGTTTGGGGATTTCAACATATAACTTCAAGCCCACAACAACCAAACTCTAATGGCCTAGCAGGGAATTTAGTCAAGGTAGTGAAGGGCTTCACGAAGAAAGCACAAGATGGACAAGACGGTTTCCACAAAAGTTTAATGATTTACAGAAGTGTGCTACGGCAGAATGCTGATGGGCCAATGCATTCTCACTAACCTTCCTGTTCATGAAAACCCGTGGACACCTACAGGAGCACACGAGGTTACATTGGCGAAAGTAAAAGGGGAAGGAAAACAGCTACTGTATCACATCAAGACTGCGAAAAGCCTACCAGGCCTGAAGGCTGGAGATCAAGTGGAAATCTGGAATCACAATTCTGGCACGTGGTTCATGCAAGGACATGTGGAAGAGGAAGTAGCTCCACATTCCTAGCAGATCCAGATGGAGCGAGGGACATTTCTGAGAAGGAAACATGTGGATCTACGACCAAAAGCTCCAACCCATAGCTGTAATGCACCTGTCAGAACACCAAAGGGGCTAGCATGTGTAAAAAATGAACACGGTGATCAGTGTTCTCAGAAAGAAACAAATATCAATGAGGCAAATGCAAATATCAGACCAAAAGGGACCATTAAACCAACTCAGAGACAGTTGAAAGTTGCTAAGTGGATAAGGGACTGTCGTTGCTCACTGAAGCTGAAAAGAACAGTCGAAAATCTGAAAAAAGATAAAGAGACGGGCCACGGAATGTAGATCTCTTTGTTGGAAAGGATTGCTTTTCTTTCAAAGGGGAAGATGTTTCAGTTCCCAATGGCACCCGGAACCGGAAGCTGCAAAGGTGACGGGGTTGAGCAGCAGTTTAATATTCTGACGTAAACCCACGCCAAGTTTGTCTTTATTATGAATATATATAACAATATTTATGTATTGTGTGATGTACCTATGTATATACTGTATATAACACACACACAGATACATGTATAATAAGCAGTGTACAGACACACCACAAATATGCATAATATACACACACATACACAAACACATGCATGTATACAAACATGTAGACACACACACATAATCATACACAGATGGCCACACAAATGGCCTCTAAAATTCATGACACTAACACGTGTGTGCACACCACTCCCGTGTGCACAGACATGTAAATACAGAGATAAACTTGAAAGATGGGAGGTGAATTTCCATTTTCTTTGGGAAGTAACTGTTGGTGATGGTGCAGTACACAAGAATGTTCTCAGATGTGTTCTCGGTTCAGCAAGCGGAGGAGCCTGGCACCCTCAGGCGGCTTTGCCGGAGGTGGAACACCGCCGTGAGTCCCAGTGTGACTGTTGACTGTGTTGTTTGGTCACAGTTTGTGACAGCAACCTTACCTGTTTTTCAAGAGCTCTCAGGCGTCTGTCGTGCTCTCTGATGTTGGCTATGCAATTCATAACGCTGTCCACCCTGGAAGACAAGAGGAGACACCACATCACCTGGGGATCCCAAGATCTGCTTCAATGAGACGTACAGCTGTCCCTCCAACTTTCCACCCCTTCCTGCCTGCTCTGGCAATTCCAGCTTTCATGTTGCATGAATGGGATAGTGAGTGGCTTTTCCCGGGCTAACAGCCAGAATTCCGAACGGTTTGCATCCAGGGATGTGTTCAAAACTCACCCAGGTAGGTGAGGTTGAGGGGAGGTCTCGGGGTTTAATTCCCCTGGGTCTTCAGATAAGTGTGAGAGTTGCAACGTGGAAAGTCAAATCAAGTTAGGACGTTCACAGTTGGACTCCGTTATAGAACAAAGGGACCAAGGAGCTTAGGCAATCTTCCTGGGCACCACGTTGGTGTAGCAATTAGCATGATGCTATTACAGCTTAGAGCCCTGGAGTTAGCGCGATGGCTCGGGGCAGTAGAGTTCCGAGTTCAGTTCTGGTGTCTTCTGTAAGCATGTTTGTAAGCTCCTTCCTGTGTGTACATGGGTTTCCTCTGGGTGCTCTGGTTTCCTCCCACAGTCCACAGGCGCAAGTTTGTTAATTGTCATGTGACTAAGCTAGGGTTAAATTGGTGGGTGGTTGGGTGGTACATCTTGAAGAGGCAGAAGGACTTGTTCAGCCTCTATCTCTAAATAAAATAACCTATAATATAGTTCCCTGAAGGTGGAGTTTCAGATAGACAGGGTGGTGAGGAAAACCTTTTGTGCACTGGCCAGAATATCGAAGTTTGGTGGTTGTACAAGGTGTTGGTGAGGCTACACGTGGAGTATTCTGTTTAGTTTTGGTCACCTTGCTATTGGAAAGATGTCATTAAGTTGTAAAGAGTGCCAAGCAGATTTACAAGGATGTTACCAAGATTCATGGGAGAGATTGGACAGGCTAGGACAGAAGTAAAAGGGACAGAACGATGATCTTATAGAGGCGTGTAAAATCGTGAGGGACACAGATAGCGTGAATGGACTCTGGCTTCTTCCCAGGACTGTGGAATCAGGTACTAAAGTGTTTAAGGTGAGGGGAGAAATTTAGTAGGAACAACTTAAGGGGTAACTTTATTTTTTACATGGAAGGTACTCTGTGTGTGGAATTAACTGCCAGAGGAAGTGGTTAAGACATTTATAAGAAAATAAGAACATTTGAAGTACACTTGGACTGGTACATGGATAGGACGGGTTATGGACCAAATGTGGGCATATAGCTTGGTTGGCATGAATCAGTAGGCCAAAGGACTTATCTCTGTCCTCTATCACTCTATCATCCTGCTACAGAAAACATGTCCGTTCTATTTATCTATCTCAACCCTTAAGGTTCTCCTCAGTTCCAAAGAAAATGACCACAAGCTGTCCGATCTTTCCTCTGAGCTAGTTTTCTAGTCCTGGGACTTGTTATAAATCTCTTCAGTACCCTCACTGGTCCAGTCATCTCTCTTCTATAACGGAATGACCAGACTGCACTTAGAGTTCAGTCTGTGATCTATCTGCTGTTGGAGACAATTCTGGTGCAGTTATCATGTTCTTCTAGTTGGCATGAAAGAAATCTGAGATTAATGTCTTTTTTGCTAACTAAACTGATACTGGGAAAGGGGCAAGAGCACAGATTATTCTCAATGTCATGGGAGAGCGGAACATGATAAAAGGATTGAACAGCTTCTTCCTGCAGCTGTTCCTGTGTTCGAGGCTTCCCTGAAATGAGAACAGGGATGAATGTGTCCTCACTTCTGCACCATCCTCTTGAGCTGCTCCATGTTGCTCTCTCTCTTGGCCCTGTTGCGGCACACGAGATAGTTTTCTTTCCGCACTGCCTCCCACGTCATCAGCTTGCTGGTCACCGATTCTGGGAAGTTCATCACTGCAATGTAAAGGAGACTGTCAGAGCTCTCGGTGCAAGTCCTGGAAAAGTAGCGGATGAGGATGAAATGTCCAATCAAGTAGTTAGGCCTGAATTTCCATGTTCTCCTAGAGTCACTGAGAACTTAAGGGCAAGTTCCTGGTCACTTCTGTGAACAACAGACAGGGAAATGTCAGCCATTGTGAGGTAAACTAGAGGGTTTTTATTTCTGTCTCCTTCTATCCTTTTGTCGATTAATAAAGTTCTACGTAAACAGGCCATTCATGTCAACAGGCAATGGGCAGGTTTACTAGAGCTATCCAGGAGGATGGGAACTGGAGTGATAGTGCTGAGGAAGGGGTAGTTGGCTTGCAACCAGAGGCTGTGTGTACTGAGACTGTTAGCAAGGAGAGGCTGATGATAGGGCAAATTGCAGTCAACAAGTTGCAATTTAAAAGGTGGACAAAATTGAAAAGGGTGAATAAAGGAATGAAGATGATATATTTGAATGCAGGCAGTATATGGAATAAGGTAGATGAGCTTGTAGCACTGTTACAGATTGTGGGCATCATTGAATCATGGCTGAAAAGATTATAGCTGGGAGCTTAATGTCCAAGGATACACATCGTATTGAAAGAAAAGGCAGGTAGGTAGGTGAGGTGGCTCTGCTGGTAAAAAATGAAATTGAGTCATTAGAAAAAAGGAATATAGGGTTGGAAGGTGTAGAATTGTTATGGGTAGAGCTAAGAAACCGCAAGGGTAAAACGACCCTGATGGGAGGTATATACAGACCCTCAAACAATAGTAAAGATGTGGTTTACAAATTACAATGGAAGATAGAAAATGAATCTCAAAAGGGCAAAGTTATGGTAGTCATGGGGGATTTAAATATCCAGGTAGATTGGAAAAGTCATGATGGTGCTGAATTCAAAGATGGGGCATTTCTAGAATGCCTATGGGGTGGATTTTTAGAGCAGCTCATGGTTGAGCCCACTGGGGGATCAGCTATTCTGGATTGGGTGTTGTGCAATGAACCAGGATTGATTAGAGAGCTCAAGGTAAAGGAACCCTTGGGGGTAAGTATTCATAAAATGCCACAATTCATTCAGCAATTTAAGAAGGAGAAGCTGAAGTCAGATGTATTAGTATTACGTGGAATAAAGGGAAATACAGAGGCAAGAGAGAGGAGTTGGCCAAAACTGATTGGAAGGGAACACTGGCAGGGATGACAGCAGAACAACAATGGCTGAAATTTCTAGAAACAATTCAGGAGGCACAAGATACATCAGCATTCTAAAAGCAGATGATGCAACCATGGCTAACAAGAGAAGTCAAAGCCAACATAAAAGCCAAAGAGAGGCATATAATAGAGCAAAAATTAATGAAAGTTAGAGGACTTGGAAGCTTTTAGGAATCAACAGAAGGCAACTAAAAAAGTCATAAAGAAGGAAATGATTGAATATGAAAGTAAGCTAGCCAATAACATTAAATAGGATACCAAAAAGTTTCTTCAAATATACCACTGGAAAATGATGCTGGGGAGGTAGTAAAGGGGGACAAGGAAATGGCAAATGAACTAAATACGTATTTTGCATCAAGTTTCACTGTGGAAGACACTAGCAGTATGTCTGAAGTTTGAGGCGGTTAGGGGTCAGTAGTGTCTGAAGTTTGAGGCGGTTAGGGGTCAGTAGTGTCTGAAGTTTGAGGCGGTTAGGGGTCAGTAGTGTCTGAAGTTTTAGGTGGTTAGGGGTCAGTAGTGTCTGAAGTTTGAGGCGGTTAGGGGTCAGTAGTGTCTGAAGTTTGAGGCAGTTAGGGGTCAGTAGTGTCTGAAGTTTGAGGCGGTTAGGGGTCAGTAGTGTCTGAAGTTTGAGGCGATTAGGGGTCAGTAGTGTATGAAGTTTGAGGCAGTTGGGGGAAAGTAGTGTCTGAAGTTTGAGGCGGTTAGGGGTCAGTAGTGTATGAAGTTTGAGGCGGTTAGGGGTCAGTAGTGTCTGAAGTTTGAGGTGGTTAGGGGTCAGTAGTGTATGAAGTTTGAGGCGGTTAGGGGTCAGTAGTGTCTGAAGTTTGAGGTGTTTAGGGGTCAGTAGTGTCTGAAGTTTGAGGTGGTTAGGGGTCAGTAGTGTCTGAAGTTTGAGGTGGTTAGGGGTCAGTAGTGTATGAAGTTTGAGGCGGTTAGGGGTCAGTAGTGTCTGAAGTTTGAGGTGGTTAGGGGTCAGTAGTGTCTGAAGTTTGAGGCGGTTAGGGGTCAGTAGTGTATGAAGTTTGAGGCGGTTAGGGGTCAGTAGTGTATGAAGTTTGAGGCGGTTAGGGGTCAGTAGTGTATGAAGTTTGAGGCGGTTAGGGGTCAGTAGTGTCTGAAGTTTGAGGCGGTTAGGGGTCAGTAGTGTCTGAAGTTTGAGGCGGTTAGGGGTCAGTAGTGTCTGAAGTTTGAGGCGGTTAGGGGTCAGTAGTGTATGAAGTTATCACTAGGGAGAAGTTTCTTGGGGAACTGAAAGGTCTGAAAGTAGATAAGTCACCTGGACCAGATAGTCCTCACCCTAGGGTTCAGAAGAAGAAGACTGAAGAAATTAAGGAGGCATTGGTAATGATCTTTCAAGAACCAATAAGCTCTAGTATGGTTCCAGAGGACTGGAAAATTGCAAACGTCACTCCACTCTCAAGAAGGAAGAGAGGCAGAAGAAAGGAAATTATAGGCCAGTTAGTCTGACCTCAGTGGTTGTGAGGACATTGGAGTTGATTGTTAAGGTTGTGGTTTTGGGGTATTTGTAAGCATATGATAAAAAGGCTGTAGTCAGCATGTTTTCCTTAAGGGAAAAATCTTCCCTCACAAATATATTGGAATTCTTTGAAGAAATAATAAGCAGGATAGACAAAGGAGAATTGGTGGATGTTTTAGATTTTCAGAAGGCCTTTGACAAGGTGCCACACATGACACTGCTTTACAAGTTAAGAGCCCCTTAAAAAAGATAATAGAAAGATAATAGCACGGATAGAGCATTGGCTGATTGGCAGGAGGCAAAGAGAGGGGAATAATAAGAGCCCTTTCTGGTTGGCTGCCAATGACTAGTGGTGTTCCTCAGGAGTCTGTGTTGGGGTTGGTCATTTCTATGTCATATGTCAATGATTTGGATGATGGAATTGATGGCTTTGAGGCCAAGTTGTGGATGAATCGAGCATAGGTTGAGGGGCAGGTGGTGTTGAGGAAGCAGAAAGGAGACTGAAGGACTTAGACAGATTAGGACAATGGGCAAGGAATTGACAGATGGAATAGAGTGTTGGGAAGTGTATAGACAGGCACTTTGGTTGAAAATTTAGGTGTAGACTATTTTCTTTAAGGAGAGAAAATACAAAAATCTGGGGTCAAAGGTGACTTTGGAGTCATACAGGATTCCCAAAAGGTGAATTTGCAGGTTGTGAAGAAGACAAATGAGACGTTAGCACTCACTTTGAGAGGACTCATACAAAGCAATGATGTAATGTTGAGGTTTTATAAAGCACTGCTGAGACCCAACTTAGAGCATTGTGAGCAGTTCCACAAATTCACCACTCTCCAGCTAAAGGAATTCCTCCTTACCTGTTCTAAAAGGATGCCCCTCTATTCTCAGGCTGTATCCACTGAATTTAGGCTTTCCCAGCATAGGAAACATCCTCTCCTCATCCACTCTATCAAGGCCTTACACCATTTGATAGGTTTCAGTGAGGTCACCCTCTCATTCTTCTGAATTCTAGTGAATACAGGTCTAGAGCCATTAAGCACCCTCATATGACAATCCATTCAATCCTGAAATTATTTTTGTGAACCTCTTTTGAACCCTCTCCGGTTTCAGCACCTCCCTTCTAAGGCAAGGGGCCCAAAGCTGTCCTATTCAATAGATTTCAAAAGAGATTTGCCCCCCCCACTTATTTTTCTAAACTCCATCAACACCAGACAAGAGCCATCAAATGCTCAAATATTCAGCCTCTTGTTCCCAGGATCATTCTTGGGAATCTCCTCTGGGCCCTCTCCAATGCCAGCACATCCTACCTTAGATAAGGGCCCACAGTCCTCTAAGAGTGGTCTGACCAGTGCCTTAAAGCTCGGCGTTGCTCCCCCAGCGTTCGCTTGGCGGAAGAACAAGCTGCTCCAGAGCTGCCATCGCGCCACTCAGGGACTTGGGCTGTATTATTCTTTCTCTTTTTGTGACTGTATGTTTTTCTGAAATCATAACCACGAGTGCAATGTGCAGTGTGCTGTGTGCTGTGGGCAACGTATTTGTACCTTGGATGCTGTTTTGTTTGTCTGGTTGCATGATAATTAAACTGGAACTTCTAAAGCATCAGTGGTTCCACCATTGCCTATGTGTTCACTGTTCAGTTCGCTGGTGGCTACTCGCAGATTTCTGTGGGTGTTCCATGGACAACAATCTAACTAGCTGCATCTCCATTCGGTATGGGGATGGGGTGGGACCACTGCACAGGATCGAAATAAGCTGCAGAGAGTTGTGAACTCAATCATTCCCGTCATAGGCACTAGCCTCCCCAGCATCCAGGACATCTTCAAGGAGCAATGCCTCAAAAAAAAGGTGGCATCCATCATTAAGGATGCCATCACCCAGGACATGCCCTCTTCTCACTGTTACCATCAGGGAGGAGGTACTGAAGCCTGAAGGCACACACTCACCAAGTCAGGAACAGCTTCTTCCCCTCTGCCATCAGATTTCTGAATGGACATTGAACCCGTGAACACGACCTCACTACTTTTTTTTGCACTGCTTATTAAATTTAACTTTAAAAAGTATATACATACTGCAATTTAGTGTTTTATTATTAAGTATTGTAACATACAGTTGCAGCAAAACAAATTTCGCGATATATGGCAGTGATATCAAATCTGATTCTGAATAGTGCCTCACCGAAGACCTTGCTCTTCACTGACGGGACTCTCCTGATATTCCTCTTGATGAAAATGTTGAGGTGACTGAAGATGATGAAGGGCGGGGGCAATGCAGGCCGCATGTGGTATTCCACGATCAGCTTGTAGCGTTGAAACTTCCAATAGATGTCACTGTTCTCCTGAACCTTATTGAACGTGTAACTGGAAAGAGCAATGAAGAGGAGGGTGAGGTACAGCTTGCACAAAACATCGGCCACTACTTTCATGCTCTGCTTCGGGCTGCAATCTTTCAGTGTTCACCAAAAAAATAAATGAAAAGTTACATCTTCTGGATAAAATTTAGGCTAATTGAGGCTGAATTTGCTGTCTTCAGTATTTGAAATTTCAACCAGGCAAGAGGGACACACACAAAATGCTAGAGGAGCTCAGCACCTCAGGCAGCATCAGTGGAGGGGAATAAACAGTCAATGTTTCGGGCTGGGACCCTCCATCAGGACGGGAAAGGAAGGGGGCAGAAGCCAAAATTAAAAGGTGGCAAGAGGGAAAGGAGTACAAGCTGGCAGGTGACAGATGAGAGCAGGTGGTAGGTGAGGGGGAAGGTGGATGGGTGGGGGTGAATTAAGAAGCTGAAAGGTGATAGGTGACGGGGAAGGTGGATGGGTGTGGGAGTGGGGGTGAATTAAGAAGCTGGAAGGTGATAGGTGAGGGGGAAGGTGGATGGGTGGGGGTGAATTAAGAAGCTGGAAGGTGATAGGTGAGGGGGAAGGTGGATGGGTGGGGGTGAATTAAGAAGCTGGAAGGTGATAGGTGAGGGGGAAGGTGGATAGGTGTGGGAGTGGGGGTGAATTAAGAAGCTGGAAGGTGATAGGTGAGGGGGAAGGTGGATGGGTGGGGGTGAATTAAGAAGCTGGAAGGTGATAGGTGATGGGGAAGGTGGATGGGTGGGGGTGAATTAAGAAGCTGGAAGGTGATAGGTGAGGGGGAAGGTGGATGGGTGGGGGTGAATTAAGAAGCTGGAAGGTGATAGGTGAGGGGGAAGGTGGATAGGTGTGGGAGTGGGGGTGAATTAAGAAGCTGGAAGGTGATAGGTGAGGGGGAAGGTGGATGGGTGGGGGTGAATTAAGAAGCTGAAAGGTGATAGGTGAGGGGGAAGGTGGATGGGTGGGGGTGAATTAAGAAGCTGGAAGGTGATAGGTGATGGGGAAGGTGGATGGGTGGGGGTGAATTAAGAAGCTGGAAGGTGATAGGTGAGGGGGAAGGTGGATGGGTGGGGGTGAATTAAGAAGCTGGAAGGTGATAGGTGACGGGGAAGGTGGATAGGTGTGGGAGTGGGGGTGAATTAAGAAGCTGGAAGGTGATAGGTGACGGGGAAGGTGGATGGGTGGGGGTGAATTAAGAAGCTGAAAGGTGATAGGTGAGGGGGAAGGTGGATGGGTGGGGGTGAATTAAGAAGCTGAAAGGTGATAGGTGAGGGGGAAGGTGGATGGGTGGGGGTGAATTAAGAAGCTGGAAGGTGATAGGTGAGGGGGAAGGTGGATGGGTGGGGGTGAATTAAGAAGCTGGAAGGTGATAGGTGAGGGGGAAGGTGGATGGGTGGGGGTGAATTAAGAAGCTGGAAGGTGATAGGTGATGGGGAAGGTGGATGGGTGGGGGTGAATTAAGAAGCTGGAAGGTGATAGGTGAGGGGGAAGGTGGATGGGTGGGGGTGAATTAAGAAGCTGGAAGGTGATAGGTGAGGGGGAAGGTGGATAGGTGTGGGAGTGGGGGTGAATTAAGAAGCTGGAAGGTGATAGGTGAGGGGGAAGGTGGATGGGTGGGGGTGAATTAAGAAGCTGGAAGGTGATAGGTGACGGGGAAGGTGGATGGGTGGGGGTGAATTAAGAAGCTGGAAGGTGATAGGTGATGGGGAAGGTGGATGGGTGGGGGTGAATTAAGAAGCTGGAAGGTGATAGGTGAGGGGGAAGGTGGATGGGTGTGGGAGTGGGTTGAATTAAGAAGCTGGAAGGTGATAGGTGACGGGGAAGGTGGATGGCTGTGGGAGTGGGGGTGAATTAAGAAGCTGGAAGGTGATAGGTGACGGGGAAGGTGGATGGGTGGGGGTGAATTAAGAAGCTGGAAGGTGATAGGTGACGGGGAAGGTGGATGGGTGTGGGAGTGGGGGTGAATTAAGAAGCTGGAAGGTGATAGGTGACGGGGAAGGTGGATGGGTGTGGGAGTGGGGGTGAATTAAGAAGCTGGAAGGTGATAGGTGACGGGGAAGGTGGATGGGTGGGGGTGAATTAAGAAGCTGGAAGGTGATAGGTGACGGGGAAGGTGGATGGGTGGGGGTGAATTAAGAAGCTGGAAGGTGATAGATGAGGGGGAAGGTGGATGGGTGGGGGTGAATTAAGAAGCTGGAAGGTGATAGGTGACGGGGAAGGTGGATGGGTGGGGGTGAATTAAGAAGCTGGAAGGTGATAGGTGACGGGGAAGGTGGATGGGTGTGGGAGTGGGGGTGAATTAAGAAGCTGGAAGGTGATAGGTGACGGGGAAGGTGGATGGGTGTGGGAGTGGGGGTGAATTAAGAAGCTGGAAGGTGATAGGTGACGGGGAAGGTGGATGGGTGGGGGTGAATTAAGAAGCTGGAAGGTGATAGGTGAGGGGGAAGGTGGATGGGTGGGGGTGAATTAAGAAGCTGGAAGGTGATAGGTGACGGGGAAGGTGGATGGGTGGGGGTGAATTAAGAAGCTGGAAGGTGATAGGTGACGGGGAAGGTGGATGGGTGTGGGAGTGGGGATGAATTAAGAAGCTGGAAGGTGATAGGTGACGGGGAAGGTGGATGGGTGTGGGAGTGGGGGTGAATTAAGAAGCTGGAAGGTGATAGGTGACGGGGAAGGTGGATGGGTGTGGGAGTGGGGGTGAATTAAGAAGCTGGAAGGTGATAGGTGACGGGGAAGGTGGATGGGTGGGGGTGAATTAAGAAGCTGGAAGGTGATAGGTGAG
This sequence comes from Hypanus sabinus, assembly GCF_030144855.1. Lineage (NCBI taxonomy): Eukaryota > Metazoa > Chordata > Chondrichthyes > Myliobatiformes > Dasyatidae > Hypanus > Hypanus sabinus. The sequence goes on along the minus strand of NC_082734.1, from coordinate 34,942,505 downwards.
GGGGAAGGTGGATGGGTGGGGGTGAATTAAGAAGCTGGAAGGTGATAGGTGACGGGGAAGGTGGATGGGTGGGGGTGAATTAAGAAGCTGGAAGGTGATAGGTGACGGGGAAGGTGGATGGGTGTGGGAGTGGGGGTGAATTAAGACGCTGGAAGGTGATAGGTGACGGGGAAGGTGGATGGGTGTGGGAGTGGGGGTGAATTAAGAAGCTGGAAGGTGATAGGTGATGGGGAAGGTGGATGGGTGGGGGTGAATTAAGAAGCTGGAAGGTGATAGGTGACGGGGAAGGTGGATGGGTGGGGGTGAATTAAGAAGCTGGAAGGTGATAGGTGAGGGGGAAGGTGGATGGGTGGGGGTGAATTAAGAAGCTGGAAGGTGATAGGTGACGGGGAAGGTGGATGAGTGGGGATGAATTAAGAAGCTGGAAGGTGGATGGGTGGGGGTGAATTAAGAAGCTGGAAGGTGATAGGTGACGGGGAAGGTGGATGGGTGTGGGAGTGGGGATGAATTAAGAAGCTGGAAGGTGATAGGTGACGGGGAAGGTGGATGGGTGGGGGTGAATTAAGAAGCTGGAAGGTGATAGGTGAGGGGGAAGGTGGATGGGTGTGGGAGTGGGGGTGAATCAAGAAGCTGGAAGTTGATAGGTGACGGGGAAGGTGGATGGGTGGGGGTGAATTAAGAAGCTGGAAGGTGATAGGTGAGAGGGAAGGTGGATGGGTGGCGGTGAATCAAGAAGCTGGAAGGTGATAGGTGAGGGGGAAGGTGGATGGATGTGGGAGTGGGGATGAATTAAGAAGCTGGAAGGTGGATGGGTGGGGGTGAATTAAGAAGCTGGAAGGTGATAGGTGACAGGGAAGGTGGAAGGGTGGGGTTGAATCAAGAAGCTGGAAGGTGATAGGTGACGGGGAAGGTGGATGGGTGGGGGTGAATTAAGAAGCTGGAAGGTGATAGGTGAGGGGGAAGGTGGATGGGTGTGGGAGTGGGGATGAATTAAGAAGCTGGAAGGTGATAGGTGACGGGGAAGGTGGATGGGTGGGGGTGAATTAAGAAGCTGGAAGGTGATAGGTGACGGGGAAGGTGGATGGGTGGGGGTGAATTAAGAAGCTGGAAGGTGATAGGTGAGGGGGAAGGTGGATGGGTGGCGGTGAATCAAGAAGCTGGAAGGTGATAGGTGAGGGGGAAGGTGGATGGGTGTGGGAGTGGGGATGAATTAAGAAGCTGGAAGGTGGATGGGTGGGGGTGAATTAAGAAGCTGGAAGGTGATAGGTGACAGGGAAGGTGGAAGGGTGGGGTTGAATCAAGAAGCTGGAAGGTGATAGGTGACGGGGAAGGTGGATGGGTGGGGGTGAATTAAGAAGCTGGAAGGTGATAGGTGAGGGGGAAGGTGGATGGGTGTGGGAGTGGGGATGAATTAAGAAGCTGGAAGGTGATAGGTGACGGGGAAGGTGGATGGGTGGGGGTGAATTAAGAAGCTGGAAGGTGATAGGTGACGGGGAAGGTGGATGGGTGGGGGTGAATTAAGAAGCTGGAAGGTGATAGGTGAGGGGGAAGGTGGATGGGTGGGGGTGAATTAAGAAGCTGGAAGGTGATAGGTGACGGGGAAGGTGGATGGGTGTGAGAGTGGGGATGAATTAAGAAGCTGGAAGGTGATAGGTGACGGGGAAGGTGGATGGGTGTGGGAGTGGGGATGAATTAAGAAGCTGGAAGGTGATAGGTGACGGGGAAGGTGGATGGGTGTGGGAGTGGGGATGAATTAAGAAGCTGGAAGGTGATAGGTGAGGGGGAAGGTGGATGGGTGGGGGTGAATTAAGAAGCTGGAAGGTGATAGGTGAGGGGGAAGGTGGATGGGTGGGGGTGAATTAAGAAGCTGGAAGGTGATAGGTGACAGATAGAAAATGCTAAAGAAGTAATCTGAAAGAAGACTGTGCACCATGGAAGGAAGTGAAGAGGGAGGAGAGGAACCTGAGGGAAATGATGAAGAGTGGAGCCAAAAATGGAATAAAAAAAAGAGAGAAGTTGTTGGGGAAGAAATTAGAGAATTCAGTGTACATTCCATCAAGTTGGAGGCTTCCCAGACATAATCTGAGCTGTTGCTTCTCCGGCAGCATTGTGACAATTGAGGAGGCCGTGCCAGAAAGGAAATGGAAAAGATGTTTCATTACACAGAGTGAGATAATCTACCTGCAGTGATTTACAGAGAAATAAACTGGCATGTGATCTGCAAAGAGACAGGGAAACAGGAACATAGAAAATCTATTGTACATTACAGGCCCTTCAGCCTACAATGCTGTGCCGACCATGTCTAGAAGCTGACTAGAGTTACATAGCCCTCCATTTTACTAAGCTCCATGTACCTATCTAAGAGTCTCTTAAAAGACCCTGTTGTTTCCAACTCTACCACCTTCAGTGGCAGCCCACTTCACGCACTCACCACTCTGTGTAAAAAAACTTACTCCTGACATCTCCTCTGTACCTGCTTCCGAGCATCTTAAGACTGTGCCCTCTCATGTTAACCATTTCAGCCCTGGGAAAAAGCCTCTGGCTATCCACACAATCAATGCCTCTCATCATCTTATACACCTCTATCAGGTCACCTCTCATCCTCTGTCACTCCAAGGAGAAAAGGCCAAGTTCACTCAACATATTCTCCAATCCAGGCAACATCCTTGTAAATCTTCTCTGCACTCTTTCCATAGTATTCACATCCTTCCTGTAATGAGGTGACCAGAACTGAGCACAGTACTGCAAGTGGGATCTAACCAAGGCCTTGTATAGCTGTAACATTACCTCACGGCTCTTGAACTCAATCCCACAGTTGGTGAAGACCAACACACCATGTGGCTTCTTAACAACACTGTCAACCTGTGCAGCGGCTTTGAGTGTCCTATGGACGTGGACTCCAACACCTCGCTGGTCCTCCACACTGCTAAGAGTCCCACCATTAATGTTGTACTCTGTCTTCAAATTTGACCTTCCAAAATCACATTTATCTGGCACCATCTGCCACTTCTCAGCCCAGCTCTGTATCCTATCGATGTCCCGCTGTAACCTCTGATAACCCTCCAAACTATCCACACCACCACCAACTTGTTTATCATCAGAAAACTTACTAACCCACCCTCCACTTCCTCATCCAGGTCATTTGTAAAAATCACAACAAGGAGGGGGTCCCAGAACAGATCCCCGTGGAACACTGCTGTCACCGTCCTCCATTCAGGATATGAACCAACCACAACCGCCCTTTGTTTTCTGTGGTCAAGCTAATTCTGGATCCACAAAGAAAGGTCTTCTTGTATCCCATGCCTCTTTACTTTCTGAATGAGCCTGGCATCTGGAACCTTATCAGATCCCTTAATGAAATCCATGCCCACTACATCCACTGCTCTAGCTCATCAATGTGTTTTGTTACATCCTCAAAGAATTCAGTCAGGCTCATAAGGCACGACCTGCCCTTGACAAAGCCATGCTGACTATCCCTAATCAGACTCTGTCTCTCCAAATGCTCATAAATCCCGCCTCTCAGGATCTGCTCTAACAACTTGCCCCACTGAAGTTAGAGCATCTGGCTTATAGTTTCTTGGCTTAACATTTAAGGATCAACATTTGCAACCTTCCAATCCTCTTGTACTTCTCCCATCCCTATTGATGATGCAAAGATTATTGCCAGAGGCTCAGCAGTCTCCTCCCACTGACCGAGTTGCTCTGTAAAGAGCAGGCACTGATATGATGGGTCAAATGGCCTCCCTTGTGAGTCTAATTGATGAGTGCTTGGCAGACCCTGTTACCTGAACATGGCAATGAGCAGGTTGACCAGCAGAATGTTGGCCACCAGCAGGAAGATGGTCAGCAGCAGAATGACCAGCCAGTTGGCGTAGGTGTTGGTGCATGGGGGTAGCTCCTCCATGAAGATGGCTACCGGGTCATCCGTGCAGTTGGAGCTTGAGATCTGAGCAGCTAACAGAAACAGACAAGGACACCACATTTAGATAGCACCTTTCACGACACTCCAAATCATTTTTGCAGCCAGTGAAAGCTGTTTGAATCACAGCCATAATTATAATGTGGACACCACAGCAAGATCCCACAGCCTGCAACCTGACAACAATTGGATGATTTGATCTCATGTTAGTTGGAGGATACATTTTGGCTAAGACACCAGGAAATCTCCACAGAATAGGTGAACGGGATCTTCTGTCCCTTGCAGAGACAACAGATGGGCTCTGGTTTAACTTGGTACGTACAGTACATCGAAACCTGTGCCGTTTTGCGTTAGCGACCTGTACAGTCCCAAGGTTTGCTGTGGACAGCCTGCAAGTGTAACCATGTTTTCAGCATCAACATAGCGTGCCTACAACTTACTGACTCTAACCTGTACACCTGTGGGACGTGGGAGGAAACCCAGACTATCACAGGGAAAATGTATAAATTCCTTACAGACTATGGTGGACATCAACTCAAGTCAAGTTTATTGTCATTTAACTATATACATGTACATAGAAACAAGACAACGTTCCTCTGAACCAGGGTGTAAGGCACAGGAACACACACAACACATGATAATTTATGAAGGTAAGGATAAAATCTACAGATGATTCACAGATAAATAACTAACTAAAGTGCATTAATATTAAATATTGCAAGGTACAGAACAGACTAACTAGTGACACTTTGAATATTATATGGCAGGGAGTTCAGAAGCCTAATGGCCTGGGGGAAGAAACGGTTTCCCGTCTTGACTGATCAGTGATCACTGGCGATGTAAAGCCACCTCTTGGCTTCAACTTCCCACTGTTCTTCAGATCCTTTACTTAACCAGCTAGTCTGTTTGACTTCTTCATTTGACCACCGGTTTCTTCGGTTAAGAATGTTCTAGAATTTCCCACCATCCTCAGTGCATTGAAGATCTTTCTGGCATCAGCTCAAATGTCAGGGCAACATCCCTCACATCTCCACCCCCCCCCCCCACCCCCATCTGCCCTGCCAAGCTCTTTAGTCATCTGAAATCCTTCCCAAATGGGAGGCTTACCCAGGATACCCATCCTCACACCTTATTCCAATGCCATTAGGGTCATTCTACACTACACTCAACTCCAGCCTACACAGAGTAAGTGTTGGTCAGACCACATCCAGTGTACGGTGAGCAGTGTTGGCACCCTTATCTAAGGGAGGAATGTGCTGGCACTAGAGGGGTTCCAGAAAGTGTTTACAGGAACAACCTCAGGAATGGAAGATTTAATATGTGAGGAGCATTTGATGGATCTGGGCATTTAGGGTTCTGGATTTTAGAAGAATGAGGAGGGATCCCGTTGAATCTTGCCAAGTATTGAAAGGCCTAGGTCGGGGGTCGGCAACCTGCGGCTCCCGAGCCATTTGTGGCTCTTTCACCTCTGTGCTGCGGCTCCCTGTGGCTTTGGGAAATAATTGGTCAGTATTTAATTAAAATGTATTTTATGTTAGTTTGTTAGCTTTTGAAATGTAATTATGGTGATCTTGTACAACCTAAGTGTAGCGACACATTTCCTGCCACATCTGAAACGGCTCACAATTAGCCAGCATTCCGGCTAAGGGAGATAGCCTACGGGGGTTTGTGAGTACGCGTCTTTTGCAGCATCTGCGTCCATGGGGGGCTGGGTTGAGGGAGGCTTAAAAGCAAGGCTGTTTAGTTCGAATAAAGCTATCTTTGACTGCAGTTTACTGACACCGCTACAACGTGTTTTTATCGCTGGCTGTCCAGACGGAAGGTGCTGAAACGCTTTGTCGCGTGTCTGGAAGAAGTGAAAACTTTCCTGGGCAGCAAAGGGCTCACCTTTCCTGAGCTGGAACAGCCAGAGTGGCTGGAAAAGCTACACTTCATGGTAGACATGACAGCGCACCTGAACACGCTGAACACAGCTCTTCAGGGGAAAGGACGTACAGCCCTGCACATGTTGGAGGATGTTTTGGCATTCGAGCGCAAGTTGACAGTGCTTGCCAGAGATTTACAGAAAGGCACTTTGTCTCACTTCCCCAATTTGAGAGAGTTCAAACAAGGTCACGACATGATAATTTCGGAGTATTTACATTCTGCAATCATCGCAATGCAAACATCGTTTGGGAAACGCTTCTGTGAGTTCAGAGAGGAAAAAAACACATTATCCTTCCCGGTCACTCCCTTAAGCATCGATCCTTCCCTACTGAATACGACTGCATTGGCAGGTGTGAGTCAGCCTGATCTTGAGATGGAACTGGCCGTCATAGCCGACAAAGACATATGGGTGTCCAAGTTTAGACGCTTGACAGCAGACCTTGAAGATGTTGCCCGTCAGAAGGCCGTTCTTGCTCAGAAACACAAATGGAGTGATATTGAAAACCTCACAGATGACAGCTTGCGATCCTGTGTAAAGATGAAGGTGACATCATACAGCCCTGATGTGCAGACGCTGTGCGCTGAGGTCCAGGAGCAGAAATCCCATTAACCAAGTATGATAAATATTTTAATTGCCTATTATTTTACTTATATTCATATTTTTTCATTGTTCAGTGAAATAGTCCTTTCATTTTTCAGGATGACAGCTGGCTGACGTTATTTTTGGTTTGCTGCTGGCGGAAAATTTAAGTTCGGCGTTTTTCATAAATACAAGAAGGACTCAAATAGACATTGAATATTTTACTTAAAAGTAACTTTCAACCCAACGTCTTTTTTTCGGAGTTCAAAATGTTTTTGTTGCATGCAGAAATGTAATTTCGTTTTCTCTGCAGGAGTTCATCAATTTCATAAATGCAACACATTATAGTTTGTTTATACATAGCATAAAGGCAAAAAAAACGTTGTATGCAGTGTTATTTCATTTTAAATGTCAAACGGGTTTTGCGGCTCCCAGTGTTTTCTTTTCTGTGGGAAACGGGTCCAAGTGGCTCTTTCAGTGGTAAAGGTTGCTGACCCCTGGCCTAGGTAGAGTAGATGTGGAGAGGATGCCTCCTAAAGTGAGAGGGTCTAGGACCAGAGGACACAGCCTCAGCAGAGAGGGATTTCCTTTTAGACAGAGATGAGGAGGAATTTCTTTAGCCAGAGCCAACCTGCAATTCATTGCCACAAATGGTTTTACTTGGTGCAGATTGACAGATTCTTGATTAATAAGGGTATCAAAGATTACAGGGAGAAGGCAGGAGCACGGGTTGTGAGGGATAATAAATCAGCCATGATCAAATGGTGGAGCAGGCCTGAAAGGATGAATGGCCTAATTCTGCTCCAACGTCTCTTGTTCTCATAAATGGGTCGCCCAGTTAAGGCAGAGATGAGGATGAAGTCCTTAGGTCAGCGAGTGACCTGTGGAGATGGAGACATTGAATATATTCAGGGTCAACACAGACTTTCGTTGGACTATAGGGAGGAGAGGGTTATGGAGAACAGATAGAAAATGGCACTGAGGCCAATAATCCAATTGGCTGAGCTGCTATTGAATGGCAGGGGTAGGCTGGAGAGGCTAAGCAACCAATGAGGCACATGCACACACACACGCACGTATACATACACTCACACACACACACACACACACACACACACACGCACGCACGCACGTACACACACACACACACACACACACACACACACTCGCACGTATACACACACACACACACACACACATGCACGCACGCTCTTGCATGGGTAGATTCATTTAGCGGAGGAGCTGATCTCACCATCGAGCTCGTCGAGTGGGATCTGCCCGAAGATCTGGAGGTAGGGTCTGTAGAAGACCCTGCGGAAGATCCAGCTGATCCGGGTCTCTGTGTGGTGTAACAGCCCCTGAGTGGTCACTCCGTAGGCCATGAGCCAGACGCCCAGGAAAAACAGGAAGAAGAAGACATCCTTGATCTAGAAGGGATATGGTGGATTGTTATGAGTACTGGGAAGTGTTCCAGATTTCCCAACCCCTCACTGTTCCAACAAACATTCTGCTGGAACATACACCTGCAGGAAATCACAGATGCTGCTTAACCCAAACACGAGGAAATCTGCAGATGCTGGAAATTCAAACAACAACACACACAAAATGCTGGTGGAACGCAGCAGGCCAGGAAGCATCTATGGGTAGAAGGGTCCTGACGAAAGGTCTCGGCCTGAAACATCAACAGCGCTTCTCCCCATAGATGCTGCCTGGCCTGCTGTGTTCCACCGGCATTTTGTGGGTGTTGTTGCTACTTAACCCTCTGTGTTTATCCAGATTCCCAACGGTCTTCTCTATCGTCAAAACTCCACAATATTAGACACAGGTGTTGTCTCACACATTTCTAGAGTCTTAACTTACTTACAAAAATGGAAGAGACGCTTTAGCCCCTGGCGTCCATGCTGGATTTCAGAGCAGTCCTACTAGGCCCATTCCCTCTTCACTCTCCCGTAACTGTCCTCGCTTCCTTGTTTTCCCACCTTCCACTTGCACTAATGGGTTGTTTACAGCGGTCACTGAACCTTTTCATGGATGTGGGAAGATGCTGGAGCATCCTGGGGAAGTCACATGGCAACAGTGGGAACATGGGAACACCACACCGTACCTGGGTCGGGGAACTGAGAGGCAGCATCACTGACTACCGTGCTGCCAAACCCTGTTCCATCCTTGTAATCTATGGTGTATTTAATATTTCAGTAATATAATATCTGAGTAATATTGTAAATATACAGTTTGATTAAACATTGCTTACTTAATCAATTTGTATGGGTTATATGTAAGAAGTATTTGAATGACACACATCATTATGCCACCACGTCATATGTGAGTGCCTCACTAAAAGTTAAACAAGAGTAGACCTGTATCCCCCCAGCGGCTGTGTTTTTCTTTCATTTAGTTTCAGAAATACAAAACAGAACAGTAAATCTCTTGAGTACTCCCTGTGCAACACTAATATATCCCATCCTCTCTCTGTGTAATGGGGATACGTCTCCTCCTACATCATGGTAACATGGATACACACACTCTCCTCCCTTTGAGATGCAAAGGGACTGGGAAGTCCTTGTGCAGGATTCCCTAAAGGTTCATTTGCAGATTGAGTCCGTGGTGAGGAATGCCAATAAGATGTAAACATTCATTTCAAGAGGACTAGAATATAAAAGCAAGGATGTAATGTTGAAACTTTACAAAGCACTGGCGATGCCTCACTTAGAGTATTGTGAGCAGTCTTGGGCCCCTCATCGTAGAAATGATGGGCTGACACTGGAGAGGGTTCAAAGGAGGTTCATGAATATAATTTCCAGGATTGAACGGTTTGTCATATGAAGAACATTCAATGGCCCTGGGTCAGTATTCACTGGAATTCAGAAGAATGAGGGGTGACCTCATTGAAACCTATCGAATGGTGAAAGGCCTTGGTAGAGTGGATGTGGAAAGGAATATTTCTTATTGTGGGAGAATCTAAGACCAGAGGACACAGCCTCAGTATAGAGGGGTGTCCTTTTAGAATGGACATGAGGAGGAATTTCTTTAGCCAGAGAGTGGTGAATCAATGTTATTTGTTGCCATAGGCAGCTGTGGAGGCCAAGTCTTTATGTATATTTAATGTAGAGGTTGTTAGCTTCTTGAGTGGTCAGGGAATGAAGGGATATGGAGAGAAAACAGGAGACTGGGGCTGAGACTGAAAATGGATCAGCCATGATGAAATGGTGGAGCAGACTCGATGGGCCAAATGGCCTAATTCTGCTCCTATATCTTATGATCTTATAACACTGATATTGTATGCACCTTTCTCCCCCACCCCCCGAGAAACACTGATATTCCTCTTCCCCCATCTTCTCCCTGATCCTCTTGCCCCCTCAGGTCTTCCCACAACTCTTGCACTCACCATTTTCCCCACAATGATGATTTTCGGTCCCAGTTGTTTGTGAACAGCGAAGATATGGACCAGGCGGAAACAGAAAACCATGAAGTCCAGGCAGAGGACCACCCGGCCTATTTCGTACCAGCCCCTGAACATCCTGCGACAGGAAAAGGCAAAATTCAGAGACAGCCCCTCACTGGCAATGCCAGAACGTTCAATGGCCTGACATGCTGATCCTATGAGTCGGTTTCAGCCTGACAGCAGTAGACAGAGAAGAAAGGGTGGGGAGGGAAGAGAGAGATGCACGGGAGGGAGAAGGTTGTGGAGAAATGGGGGGAGAGGACTGGGGAGAGATGAGGGAGAGAGGTTGGATTGCAAAGGGAGAAAGAGTGGGCAGAGAGAGTTGAGAGAATGAGAGTCAAGAAGGTGAGGGAGGGAGTAACAAAGGTTGGAGGGGGAGGGGAGAGAGAGGTTGGGATGGAGAGTGAGTAAGAGGATGAAGGAAAGAGATGGAGGATGGAAAAGGAGAATGGCGTTTGTAGAGAGGGTGGGAACAAGAGTGGGAGAGTAGGCAGGTAGGTGGGTGGGATGCAGATGGGGCAGGAGGGTCGAGATAAAAAGGACATGTAGAGGGAGGAGAATGAGAGAGGCGGATGAGAGAGAAGGGGAGTGGAGGGACATTGGGGGTCAATAACCAACAATGTGATGACTCACCTTGCAGAGACCCCAAGGATGAAGAGGCCAATGGCTAGCACGTCACAAATGTTCCACATGTCCTGGAAGTACAGCTTCACCTTCTTCTGCACCGGGACGTCCATGCTGACAAAGAACGTCTAGGCAGACAGTACAGGCTTCAGTGCCAGAATATCACCCCAAAACACCGCAGGCGGCCAGCCCCTGAACCAGTCAGGGGTTTAAAACAGCTCACCCCAAAACACCGCAAGCGGCCAGCCCCTGAACTGGGCAGGGGTTTAAAACAGCTCACCCCAAAACACCGCAGGCACCCAGCCCCTGAACCGGGCAGGGGTTTAAAACAGCTCACCCCAAAACACCGCAGGCACCCAGCCCCTGAACCGGGCAGGGGTTTAAAACAGCTCACCCCAAAACACCGCAAGCGGCCAGCCTCTGAACCGGGCAGGGGTTTAAAACAGCTCACCCCAAAACACCGCAGGCGGCCAGCCCCTGAACCGAGCAGGGGTTTAACTGGTGGGTTTGGAATCACATACAGGCAGACAGAGTAGCTCACTCTCTCTGACCTGTATTTACATATTGTTGTGTTAAAACAATTGCCTGATTACACTTCAGATAAATCCTGACAAAAGGTTTCAGCCTGAAACATTGACTGTTTATTCATTTCCGTATAGAATACCTGACCTGCTGAGTTCCTGCAGTATTTTAAGATCATAAGACATAGCAGCAGAATGAGGCCATTCGAACCACTGAGTCTTCTCCACCATTCCATCATGGCTGATCTATTTCTCTCTCAACCCCATTCTCCTGCCCTGTAACCTTTCACGCTCTGACTGACCAAGAATCTATTAACCTCCGCCTTAAATACACCCAATGATTGGTCTCCAGAGACACCTGTGGCAATGAATTCCACAGATTCACCACCCTCTGGCTAAAGAAATTTCTCATCTCCATTCTAAAGTGACATCCCTCTATCCTGAGGCTCTGCCTTCCGGTCCCGGACCCCCTTACCATAAGAAACATTCTCTCCACATCCACTCTGTCTAGGCTTTTCAACACATTTTGTGTGTGTTGCTCTGGATTTCCAGCATCTCCAGAATCTTGTTCTTAATGTTTTAAGGAATAGCCTTATTTGTCACATGTACATCAAAATATGCAGTGAAATATGTTGTTTGCTTAGACAACAAACACTGTCTGAATATGTGCCACACTTGTGACATCACCATGCATACCCACAACTTACTTACTAACCTTAAACGGACATCTTTGGAATGTGTGAGGACACTTATGAAGTGGGACATTCTGAAACAGTGAAAGACGCTATTCCTGCTGAACTGGCGTTTTTGCCTTCAGTGATGGTGACACTGTCAAACATTCAATGCCACTTCAGCAGCCCTGCTATGATTACAAGACTATGTGAATATACAAAATAATGAGGTGGTATTCAGAGGCTGATAGACCGTCCAGAAATCTCATGTCAGAGCAGAAGAAAGTGTTTCTGCTTCGTTGAGTGTGGGTCTTCGCCAGCCCTGCTCCTCAACACCTCGAGGAAGTGTCTCGACGTACAGCATAATGGAAGCTCTCTTTGAGTGCTGGATAGGGTACATTTGGGGAGGATGCCTTCTCCAGCTGAGGGATCAACGTTTTAGACTAGAAGACAGAGATTAGGAGAAATTTTTTCACTCAGAGATCGAGGAAGCTGAAATTCTCTGCTCTGGAGAAATGTGATGATTTAGCCACTGACTTCAGAGGCCAGTAGAATTCTGGATGTACAGGGAATGAAAGGATATGGGTATAATGAGGTTGAGTTTATTAGGAGTTGTTAGGTCATTGATTAGTTTTACACAGTTTTACAAGAATAATAAACAAATCTGTACAAGTGTACAATGGAGAGCATTCTCAGCCTGGAGAGGAGGCTCCAACACACAACGGCCTGCTCCACTAGCGAGGACACCTTCAACTGGCATTGCCTCAAGAGGGAGGCGACCCTCACCCTCTGTGACATACTCTGTCCTCAGTACTGCTTCAGAGAGGAGGTACAGGAGCCGGAACCCACACTCAGCTATTCAGAAACAGTCTCTTCCCCTCTGACATCAGATTTCTGAATGGCCCATGAACCTGTGAACTCTAGCTCATTTATTCCTTTATTTTCCATTATTTATTTTGTCTCATATCTATGGCAATTCTATGCTTTTGCACTGTACTGTTGCTACAAAACAAATTTTGTGTCATACAAGGTGATAATAAACCTGATTCTGCATTTGATTTTGACCAGTCATGATCTAGACAAGTAGTTCAAAGTCTCTATTCCTGTCCTGGTCCTCAGTCGTCTTTGTGGCCGATCCACTACCGTGAATATTGTTATCTATTTTATCCCACCACCTGTGAGTCTTTCTCATGTCCATAATTGTATTAGCTTTGAATGCACCTACATGGGGTAGTCTGGAATTCACTGTAAAAGGTTTCCAAAAGGAAGCTGGCGAGGAATAATTTGCAGAGCTCAGGGGAAAAGATGTGCTTGCATTGGGGAGGGTCATGAGAATGATTATGCAAATGGAAGAGTTAACATACTGTGGCGAGCAGTTGGTCCATAATAACAGATGAGAAAGCTTGTTAAACTCAATCACAGTTTTATTGTTATAAAACAGGCCGGGCACCGTGACCCAGAGAAAAGAACCACTCAGTCTCATACAGACGGGGGAGGAGGCTCACAAATACTCCCCAAGCCAAACTGCAACAATGGGTGAAATGGAACTTCCCACCATAATCCTACAGAAGCATTTTAACACAAGAACAGACCATGTTCTCCCCCAGAGCTTCACAATATGAAGAGCGTTTGATGGCTCTTGCTAGATGTGCTTGCTAGAATTTATAAAAATGGGAGAAGGGGGGAATCTTATCAAAACCCATCGAATGCTGAAAGGTCTAGATAGAGTGGACTTGGAAAGGATGCATCCAGTAGTTTAGAACCAGAAGGCAGAGCCCCAGAATACAAGGACATCCCTTTAGAACAGCAGGAATTTCTGTAGCCAGGGTGATTAATCTGTGGAACTTGTTTCCACAGGTGGCTGAGCAGACTAAGACACTGGGCACATTTAAAGCAGAGGTTTTTGATTAGTAAGGATGCCAAAGGTTAAGGGGAGAAGGCAGGACAATGAGCCATGATAGAACAGCAGAGCAGACTCGATGGGCCGAATTGCCTAATCCTGCTCCCATGTCCGATGGTCTTATGGAAGAGCGGAGGAATAAGACTGGTGATTCTTTCATGGGGAGCTATCATGCGAAAGATCGAGATTCATTTACTTCTCACGGGTACATCGACACATACAGGGCATGCAGGGGACAAGCCACAAGTGTCGCCAGAGATTCCAGTGCCCACAATACTCGACATCGGGCAGGTGTAGGATAGTTAAAAAGAAAATGGGGGCAGGAACAAAAAGCACAATACCGAACTCAACGAGGTGTTTTGGTACAAGAAGGCCTTTGTGCTCTTGCACATGAAAGACCAAGTTGGCATGCTGACACAAGCAATCAGAAAAGCAAATAGGTTCTATTGCTGAATCGTATTTGTAGTGGCTAGATTCTAATGCCAAGGGCCTGCAGTACACAGATAGGGAAATCTTGCTACGAGTGTGACATTCCAACTGGGCATTGTGTACAGTTTTGGTGATGGGCTAATGAGCCTCTTTCTGCACCGGAAGCACCAAATCACACTAAAATTGTAGCTTCTGGTTGCTGGTGAGGATTCTGACTGAAGTGGATTTAACAAAAGCCAGTCCAGTTCCCATTGAGTATGGAGGCAGAATGCAAACTGAATTCCTCTCTCAGAGGATCCGCTGGCTGGTTTGCTGGTGGAGAAGTTGTGAGTCACCCCACCCCCTTAAAATCAGAATCAGAATGCTCCTGAAATATTGAGTGTGTGTCCTTACACATCTGGAGAAGAAGGATGCTTTCGTGAGAATGCTGTTCTTGGACTACAGTTCAGCATTCAACACAATAGTTCCATCCAGGCTCGACAAGAAGCTCAGAGACCTCGGCCTTGACCCTGCCTCATGCAGCTGGATCCTGGACTTCCTGTCAGATCACTGGCAGTGGGCTCCCTCACCTCCAACCCTCTGACTCTCAATACAGGATCCCCTCAGGGCTGTGTACTGAGTTCCCTCCTTTACTCTTTGTATACCCATGACTGTATTGCCATCCACAGCTCTAATCTGCTAATTAAATTTGCCAACAATAATACATTGATTGGCCTTATCTCATACACTAACGAGGTGGCCTACAGGAAAGAAGTCATCTCTCTGACACAGTGGCGTCAAGAAAATGAGCTCTCCCTCAATGTTGCAAAAACAAAGGAGCTGTTGTGGTTACAGGAGGAATGGAGACGGCTAACCCCTATTGACATCAATGGATCTGGGGTTGAGAGGGTAAACCGCTTCAAGTTCCTTGGCATCCACATCACTGAGGACCTCACGTGGTCTGTGCACACCAGCTGTGTGGCGACAAAGGCACAACAGCGCCTCTTTCACCTCAGACAGTTGAGGAAGTTTGATATGGGCCCCCTAATCCTAAGAACTTTCTACAGGGGCACAGCTGAGAGCATCCTGACTGGCTGCATCACTGCCTGGTGTGGGAACTGTACCTCCCTCAATCACAGGACTCGCAGAGAGTGGTGCGGACAGTCCAGTGTATCTGTAGTTGTGAACTTCCCACTATTCAGGACATTTATAAAGACAGGTGTGAAAAAAGGGCCAAAGGATCGTTGGGGACCCGAGTCGCCCCAACCACAAACAGTTCCAGCTGTGGCCACCCAGGAACTGGTACCACAGCATAAAAGCCAGGACCAACAGGCTCCGGGACAGCTTCTTCCACCAGGCCATCAGACTGATTAACTCATGCTGATTTGAATGTATTTCTGTGTTACATTGACTGTTCTATTTATTATAAATTACTATGATTGCACATTGTACATTTAGATGGAGACGTAATGTAAAGATTTTTACTCCTCATGTATGTGAAATTTGTAAGAAATAAAGTCAATTCCTTAGGCTCCTGTACCTCCTCCCTGGTGATAGTAATGAGAAGAAAGCATGTTGTGGATGATGAGGGTCCTTAATGATGGATGCCACCTTCCTGAGGCATCAAAATCTGAATTAGAATCAAGTTTATTGTCACCGTGGCAAAGGTACGGTGCAATACATAAAAAACTACAACTTACAATAAGAAGTATAAAAATAAATAAGTAGGGCAAAGAGAGAGCAAAATGTGAAGGTAATATTGATGGATTCACGGACCATTCAGAAATCTGATTGTTTTCAGAGGGGAGAAACTGTTCCTAAAATGTTGAATGCATGTTTTCAGGCTCCTGTACCTCTTCTCTGATAGCAGTTATGAGAAGAGGGCATGTCCTGGATGGTGAAGGTCCTTAATAATAGATAATGGCTTCTTGAGGCATCACTGTTTGAAGATGTCCTCGTTGAGGCTCGTGCCCATGATCGAGATGGATGAGCTTAGATTCAGCCCACTAAGGCAGAGAGAGCTGGTTTCTCAGAGGTGATCAAACCCTGTCCCATTGTCTCAGGTGAAGGTGCAAGATGCATGCTTTCAAAGAAGAGAAAAGAGATGTCTACCCCTCAACCAATATCAGTATCAGTATAGAAGTAGCAAGACAGTGTAGCGTTCCCGCATTGTCTGTAAGGAGTTTGTATGGGTTTCCTCCAGATGTTCCAGTGCTGTACCACATCCCAAAGATGTACATGTCAGTGGGTCAGTTTCATGTTTCCTACAGTGAGGGACTCTAGGACCAGTGAGCGGAGACTCTAAATAGGTAGGTGTTCATTTTGAACAGAGATGAGGAAGAGGCTCACATGCCCACTTGTGCTGGCAGCCTTTTGCACATTCTCACAAACCTCTGAGTGAAGGCTCCCCTCATGTTCCCCTTAAACTTTTCACTTTTCACCCTTAACCCATGACCTTTGGTTGTAGTCCCACCAACCTCAGTTGTAAAAGCCTGCTTGCATTTACCCGATCTTTACACGTAATTTTGTATACCTATATCAAATCTCCTCTCGATCTTCTACATTCTAAGGAATAAAGTCCTAACATATTCAATCTTTCCTTATAACTCCTGTCCTCCAGACCCAGCAATATCCTAGTAAATTTTCTCCGTACTCTTTCAACCTTGTTTACAACTTTCCTGTAGGTAGGTGACTGAAACTGCACACAGAACTCCAAATTAGGCCTCACCCATGTCTTATACAACTTCAACATAATATCCCAACACCTGTATTCAATTCTTCGATTTATAAAGGCCAATATGCCAAAATCTTTCTTTACGACCCTATCCACATGTAACATCATTTTTAATGAATATTGGGGTATCCTTCTGTTCTACCACATTTCTCAGTACCCGACCGTTCACTGGGTAAGACCTATCCTGGCTGGTCCTACCAAAGTACAATTCCTCACACTTGCCTGCATTAAATTCCATTCGCAATTTTTTTAGCCCATTTTAGCTGGTCCAATCCTGTTGCAAACCATGATAGACTACCTCACTATCAGGTACACCCCAAATCTTAGTGTCATCCACAAATTTGCTGATCCAGTTAGGCACATTATCATCCCGATCGTTGATACAGTTGACAAACAACAGACCCAGCATCGATCCCTGTAGTACTCCACTAGTCACAGGCCTCCAGTGCATTTATCTACTACCACTCTCTGGCTTCTCCCACAAAGCCAGTGACTGATCCAATTTACTACATAATGCTGAATGTCGAGTGACTGAACCTTCTTGACCAACCTTCCATGTGGGACCTTATCAAATGTCCTGCTAAAGTCTATGTGGACAACCTCCTCTGCCTTGCCTTCATCAACTTTCCTGGTAACTTCCTCAAAAATCTCTACAAGATTGGTTAGACATGATTTACCACACACAAGTCCATGCTGACGATCCTTAATCAGACCATGTCTATCCAAATACTCATATAGCAGAACCTTTAGACTACCTTCCCATAACTTTTCCCCCGCTGATGTCAGGCTCACTGGCCTATAATTTCCTGGTTTATTTTTAGAGCCTTTCTTGAACAGTGGAACAACATTAGCTATCTTCCTAACCACTGGTAGCGCACCTATTGTCGACGATGATTTAAACATCTCTGCTAGGGCCCTGGCAATTTCTGTACTTGCCTCCCATAGGGTCCGAGGAAAAACCTTGTCAGGCCCTGGGGATTTATCCACCCCAACTTGCCCCAGGACAGCAAACACCTCCTCCTCTGTAATCTGTACAGGGTCCATGAAGTGGATAATGCTTTGCCTCACTTCTGTCTTTGTCTGTGCCCGGCTCCTGAGTAAATACGGATGCAAAAAGTTTACTTAAGATCTCCCCCATCTATTCTGACTCCACATGCGGATTACCATTCTGATCTTCCAGGGGACCAGTTTCGTCCCTTGATATATTTTTGCTCTTAACATATCTGTAGAATCCCTTGGGATTTTCCTTCACCCCTCATTCTTCTGAATTCCAGTGAGTAGAGGCCCAGAGTATCAAACGCTTCTCATATGACTGGCCTTTCATCCCAAAATCATTTTTGTGAACCGCTTCTCCATTTCAGGAGGACATTTTAGAAGGCTGCAAAAAGTGTCCCTCCCATAAATCTTGGTCCCCACAAACCCCAAGCATCTTGGCCTTACCTGTCGAATCTCCTCAAACACGATTGTGAGGACCCAGATGTACAGAATGAGTTCCATGTTGGACGGGCCCATGGGAAATAAGTCCACGATTAAGATATAAGCAAAGAGGAACAGGAAGGCGAAATACATGATGACGTTCCCAAAGAACGAGGCCACTGGGGTCCCCCAGAACTGCTTCCACCTGATCATACAAAATGGCCTCCTATTTCTGGATTTTGTTTTGACGTCCACCTCATTGTCTCTGCCACAGAAAGAAGAAACATGGTAACATTTGGTGCCTAAGTGATACCCAGCCAACCAATCTTTTTGCCACACATTCATCTGCCAAATCATCCTACTCTTACCCTCACTGGTATGTGACACAGGCAGCAATTGGAGCTTACTACCCTGCGACCCTGCTTTGCAGCCCTCTGCTTAACTCCCTATATTCTCTCTTCAGGACCTCCCCCTTTTCCCACCCATGTCATCGGCACCAGTATGTACCACGGCATCTAACTGTTCATATTCCCCCTTTAGAATGCTGCGGAAACTCTTAATAGCAACAATCTGCTAAGCGAGCAGTTGTTAACTAGAGAAAACCTGTATGTGGTTCCAGTAAAGCCTGACTCACATCAGGCAGCATCTATGGAGGGGAGAACAGTCAATTTTTCAGCCCTAGACCCTTCATCAGTTATGGAAAGGAAGTTAGAATCTATCCCTCTGTAGATGCTACCTGACTTGCTGAGTTCCTTCAGCATTTTGTGCATGCTGCTTACTATTTCCAGCATCTGCAGAGTCTCTTGTGGAAATGAGGATTTCTCTACATAGTTTGTACTTTTTTCACTGAGGCTAGGGGAGATAAAAACCAGAGGACATGGGTTAAGGGTGAAGGGGGAAAAGTTTAAAGGGAACATGGGGGGGTCTTCTTCACACAGAGAGTGGTGGGAGTGTGGAGTGAGCTGCCAGATGAAGTGGTGAATGCGGGCTCACTTTTGACATTTAAGAAAAACTTGGACAGGTACATGGATGGGAGGGGTTTGGAGGGATATGGCCCAGCTGCAGGTCAGTGGGACTAGGCAGAAAAATGGTTCGGCACAGCCAAGAAGAGCCAAGAGGCCTGTTTCTGTGCTGTAATGTTCTATGGTTCTGCAGGACATATTGAAGGAATAATTCACACAGTAGGTAATGATCAGATATATTAAATGCAAAAAGGGGTAGATTATGCTGAACTTTTATGAGGCCACAACCAGAAAACTGGGTTCAGTGGTTCCTGTTGCTTGGTACAGATCTGAAGGCCAGGAAAGAGGTCCTGCAGGTCACGATGTCCAATAAATATCCTTCTGTCCTAATCCCTTTAATTTGGTCTGTTGTCTTCTCTGCACTGATGATTGAAATACTACTTAAATGCTGTGAGACCCACTCTGTTGTCATTGGGTGGTGGCAAGGGTGTTTACTGGAACAGTTCCCAGGACGAAGGGATCAACTGGAGAGGGAAGCAGAGTTGGGAGGAGAATGGATAAAAGGGTCAAGCTTTGGATAGGGGAGACAAAGTAGAGATGTGTCCGTTAGATGATGGTTCTAAGGGTAGACAGATTGAAGGAGTTGGCAAGAGATGCAGAGTAATAACTGTGAGAAGGTATTGTCAATCCCTCATTGCTATAGTTAGGAGTCCCCACCTTACCAGTAGCACTCCATCTATGGTGATGAAGTGTTTTGAGAGGTTTGTTATGAATCAACTGTTGCCTCAGCAAGGACATAGGCCCACTGCAATTTGCCTATCGCCACAGTTGGTCTACAGTGGATGTGATCTCGTTGGCTCCTCATGAGGCCTTGGATCACCTGGGCAATACTAATACTTATGTCAGGCTGCTCTTTATTGACTACAGCTCAGCATTTGACATAATCATCCTACAGGTCTGATCAAAAAAAGCTCCAAAACCTGGGCCTCTATAGCTCCCTCAGCAACTGGATCCTCGAGTTCCTCACCGGAAGACCACAGTTTGTGCGGATTGTAAACAACATTTCTACCTCACTGGTAATCAACACTAGTGCACCTCAAGGATGTGTGCTTATCCCTCTGCTCGACTCTCTCTACATCCATGACTATGTGGCCAGGCACAGCACAAATGCCATCTATAAGTCTGCTGACAACACAACTATTGTTAGCAGAATTACAGGTGGTGACGGGAGGGCATAGAGCAGCGAGGTACATCAGCTGGTTGAGTGGTGCTGCAGCAACAACCTTACATTCAATGTCAGTAAGCCTAAAGAATTGATTGTGGACCTCAGAAAGGGTAAGAAGAGGGAACACATGACATTACTCAGAGAGGGATCCGAAGTGGAAAGGGTGAGCAATTTTAAGTTTCTGGGTATCAACATCTCTGAGGATCTATCCTGGGCCCAACATATTGATGAAGTTACAAAGAAGGAATGACAATGGCTACATTTCATTAAGAGTTTGAGGAGATTTGGCATGTCACCAAATACACTTGCAAGTTTCTACAAGTATACTGTTATGTACTCGTGACACATGACAGTGGTGCCCTTGTCACGTGACTGGGGTTGAAGCTGTACTGGACTTGAGGTGATGGTGGAATGACGTCATTTTCCCGCCAGTAGAGATCATGTGATGGGTTTTTTTTACAGGTTATAAAAGGTAGACCCCACCCTGTGAGGGGAGGGGCAGTTCGTGGCTGGATTTGCCAGGTTGACTTCATGCCACTGCATGTTTTAAGTGATGACGCAGTTTAGTTGAAGGATGAAGTTTTTATTTAATGCCTAAAGTTTAAAAGGTCATTGCCAGCAGGTTCTTTATGATTCTGTTAGTTTGAGAATTAGAGGAGAATGAAGATTGGAAGTTCGGAAGTTAAAGATCGAGGAGAATCGCTTTCTACGGCGAAACGGGGCCGACCTTTGTTTGATCCTTATTTGGAAGGATTTCGTTGACTATCTTCGTGTTAATCCCTAGGTTTAACTAGAAAGGATTGAAGGTAGTGGAGAAGGAAAGGTCAGTGCCTTTAAGCCATTCTGTTTCGTAAATTCTTCATGGGAAGTTCGATGTCGGGGATCGAAGCAAGCGACGTGAAAGAGAATTTAAATCGTCCTATAAAGTCTCTCCTTTTAAATGAACTGTGAGCATATCGAACTTTTGGCAATACCACTTTAAAGAACTGTTTTTGGCAATACCACTTTAAAGAACTGTTTTTGCAATATCACTTTAAGAACTGTTTGGGCTGCCGCTCAGCAGATGTTTCCGGTTACGGTAGTGTTTGTTTACTTTTGGGGGGTTTGTTTTCTGTGTTTAATAAACGTGTTGTTTGTTATAAGAAACCCTTGCCGAACTCATATATTTATTGTTGCCTGAATACGTAACAATACCATGTAGAGCATTCTAATTGGTTGCATCACCGTGAGGTATAGGGGGTAGAGGAACACTGCACAGGATTGAAATAAGCTGCATAAAGTAGTAAACTCAATCAGCTCTATCATGGGCACCAGCCTCCCCAGCATCCAAGGAGCAATGCCTCAAAATGGTGGCATCCATCATTAAGGACCCCCATTACCCAGGACATGTCCTGTCCTCATTGCTACCATCAGGGAGGAGGTACAGAAGCCTGAAGGCACACACTCAGTGATTCAGGCACAGCTTCGTTCCCTCTGCCATCCGATTTCTGAATGGACATTGAACCCATGAACAACACCTCACTATTTTCTTTCCCTCTCTTTGGACTACTTATTTAACTTTATACATCTATAAAATGAAATTCACAATTTTCATTATTATGTATAGCAATATACTGCTGCTGCATAACAACAAATTTCACTGTGTATGCCAGTGATATTAAACCCAATTTCTGATTCTGACTCGCTGTTTTGTGCAGTGAGTGATAATGACCGGGATCTCCATCAGAATGGTGCATGCTCAGATTCCATGCCTTTCACACTTCCTCATGACACTAAAGAAACTACTGAGGTCCACGCCAACTTTCAGAAAGAGCTTGAAGTTTCTAGGAATGCATATTACCAATAGCCTATCCTGGTCCAACTATGTGGAAGACATGACCAAGAAAAATCACAAAGATATGTACAAAAGGAGAGAGATTATGCTGAACTTTTATGAGACCACAACTAGAAAACTGGGTCTGGAAGTTACCACTATTTGGTAAGAACCTGAAGGTCATGGAGTCATACAGCACCTCTACTACCTCAGGAGGCTGGTGAAATTTGGCATTTCCTCTTTGACCTCCACCAACTTTTATCGATGTACCATAGAAAACATCCTACCTGGATTCATCACCACCTGGTATGGCAACTGCTCTGCCCATGACCACAAGAAACTACAGAGAACTCTCGATGACCTCTGTCAATACCTCTCATTGCTTTGGTAAAGCAGTCAGCATAATCATTCTCTCTTCCTCCCCCTTCCATCAGGTAGAAGATACAAAAGCCTGAAATCGCACATCATGACACTCGAGGACAGATTCTATCAAACTATTACAACACTATTGAACTGTTCCCCAGAATGATAAGATGGAATCTTGACATCGTGACCTACCTCATTATGGCCTTGTACCTATACTGCACTTTCTCTGTAAGTGAAACATTTTATTCTGTATTCTGTTATTGTTTTTGCTTGTACTCATCTTAATGTCCCGATGTGATGAAGTAAGCTGTATGTGAAACATGCGAAACAAAGTTTTTCACTGCACCTCAGTGCATAAAAACCAATTTGTCAATCCCATTCCCCCACCACCAGCATCATTGTCATTGGGTGATCATGGTCTCATGACCCTGATTGTTCTCGGCAATTTTTTCTACTGAAGTAGTTTTCCATTTCCTTATTCTGGGCAGTGTCTTTATAAAGCAGGTGACCCTCGCCATTATCAATACTCTTTAAAGATCATCTGCCTTGTCAGTGGTGGCATAACCAGGACATGATATGCACCAGCTGCTCATAGACCATCCACCACCTACTCCCATGGCTTCACATGACCCTAATCGGGGTCTGACCTGGTGCCATACCGTGCCCAAGGATGACTTGCAGGCGAGCAGAGGGAAGGAGCACCTTGCATCTCCTTTGGTACAGATATATTGCATCTCCAGCCCACCACCATCCAGTTTAAATTCCCTGTAACCTATCCTTTCTCAGACGCTCACCAATTTTCTTACTACCAATATATACTGTAGATAATTTACAGCAGCTAATTAATCTCCCAACCTACACCTCTTTAGAATGTGGGGGATAATTGGAGAATCTGGTCTTAGAGGGAACTTGCAAACTCCAAACAGGGAACAGCAGAATTCAGGGTTGAACTTGCTGCACCATGGCTACAACCAGTACAATCCAGAACTGGAAAATAAACATGACGGAAATAATGTTGCAGGTTACAGGGTAGAGTACGCTACAGACAGCCAGCAGTGTTCTGATGGGCTGAATGTCCTTTTGCAAAGCACATGAGGTGGTACGTTAGTGGAGCGGATAGCTTAATGGTATTAAAGTGCCAGACACCCAGAGTTCAATTCTGCTGCTATCTGTAAGGAATTTGTATGTTCTCCCCATGAATGTATGGGTTTCCTCCTGGTGCTCAGCTTTCCTCACATATTCCAAAATGTACAGGTTAAGGTTAGCAAGTTGTGGGGCTGCCCTGTTGATGCTCGAAGTGTGGCTACACTTGTGGACTGCCCCAGCACATCTTCGGACTGTGTTGATCATTGACACAAAATGACATATTTCATTGTATGCGTCAAAGATCAAATTAAATTTATTATCAAAGTACATCTATGTCATCATGTACAACCCTAAGATTCATCTTATTGATATATTTTATTGAGTTTCAATGAGCATGTGACAAACAAAGCTAATCTTTCATCTTTATCTATCCAAGAATCAGAATCGGTTTATTATCACCAGCACATGTTGTGAAATCTGCTAACTTGGCAGTCACAGTTCAATTCAATACATGGTGATATAAAAAGCAAAAAAAAAGTAAATCAATTACAGCAAATATATATATAAATAGATTAAAATAGTGCAAAAATAGAAATTATATATATTTTATAAAAGTGAGGTAGTGTTCATGGGTTCAATGAACATTTAGGAATCGGATGGCAGAGGGGAAGAAGCTGTTCCTGAATCGCTGAGTGTGTGCCTTTAGGCTCCTGTACCTCCTTCCTGTGGTAGCTATGAGAAGAGGGCATGTTCTGGGTGATGGGGATCTCTTATGAAGATGAAGATGACTTGGAGCTAGTACTGAAGATGGAGCTGATTAATTTCACAACTTGCTGCAGCTTCTTTCGGTCCTGTGCAGCAGTCCCCTCCCCCCATCATCAGTTCCCCCACCAGACAGTGATGCAGCCTGTCAGAATGCCCTCCACAGTACACCTATAGAAATTTTCAGGTGTTCCAGATGACAAACCAGATCTCTCCAAACTCCTAATGAAATATAGCTGATGTCTTGCCTTCTTCACTGCTGCATTAATATGTGGGACCCGGTTAGATCCGTAGAGATCTTAACATCCAGGAACTTGAAATGACTCACCCTCTCCACTTCTGTGGGAGCACTTCCAGCTTCCTGAACAAGGCATGACAAATCCTAATGTGAACTTGTCATTTGATGAATGACTATCCTGGAACTCCCTCTCCAGTTATACCCTCACCACATGGACAGTAGCAGCTCAGTTAGGCACTTCATAACCATCCATTGTGGGGCAAAAAGGGTAATTAACTTGTGATGGTAGGAGGTTTGCTGTCCAGGAAGTTCTGAACTCAAAGGTGTTAAATCCCGTCCAATATAGACAGCCACGGGTACCTTTGCTAAAGGGAGGTTATACAGTAGCTCCCGACTCTTGAATGGCTAGATCGCTACCTCCACAGTGTTTAGCTGTTAATACCCACTGTCTGAGTAGTCAGTCTCCCATCCCTGTCAAGGAAATACTTCCAGCCAACCAAGTTGTTTAAAACAGTCCATTTATATGTCGTAATACACTCTTAAACTTAGATAAAATTCTTAACGCTCATTTAAAACTCACAGAGGATTTCTATCTTATAAAAAGTTTTCCAAATTACTAACGATTTCTAAAACGCAAAGCATAGGTACAATTCATATCAGCTAAAATAACATACCAATGAGTAGGTAATGATCAAGATGTCGAAGGCAGAGGACTGTCTTTCTGTCATCTCTCTTCTCTTTCCTTCATCATTCTTAATAAGCCTGACTGCTGCCTTACACTGATACTGTGCTTTGCTAATTGCTGACTTCATACATGTGATTTTTTTCAGATACCTTTTCACACAAATGGTCTAAAAGCTTCTGGGGACAGAGATCCCGGGCATCCAAAGTTAACATTGTGAGGGCTGTCTCTCTGAGTAGACAAATCTCTAAGTTATTGATAGAATTTTCATGTGCTAAGTGATACTATCAGTTTGGTCCAAAAGCTTCCTTGAACTAAATAACTTAGAGTTGTCTGGTTTGGTGTTGGACAATTAACGTAACCCCACTGTTTTGCAGTATGTCTCCTCAGCAGCCAGCCCCACGCTTTGGGCCAGCATTCTTTGCTATGTCTTGTTTGTTTGTAAAGCTATCCTTTTAACTTCAGCCTAATTATTGGCTGCTGAACTGAAAACTGGTTCTTGTTTACAACAGGAAGCTGAGCAAAGAATATTGGTTGGGAGTTTAGCTTACTCAAAAACAATTCTTTGATGTCTGGAAGTGTCTGCTGCTGTATTAGAAACAGTGTTACAGTCCAGGCCAGTGCCCAGTGCTTGTGGAGGGGTCAGGTGGAGGTATACAGAGCGTGAAGTAAGGAGCAAGCAAGTACAAAGAATGTCACTCACCGAGAGCCCTCTGAAGCCTCAAGCAACATGTCGTTCTCGCTAGATTCCAGCTCAGAAGCTGAGCATCCTGTCACCTGGTCTTCTGTGTTACTCCTGTATACAAAACAGAACGTCAGTGGCAAATTTTAAAATATATCTCTATAACTAAACCTAACAGCATCGATGTAAGTAATACCAAAACCTGAGAGAGTGGCCTCATCAAACAAGCTAATACAGCCCACGGCTCCCCTACGGGGATGGTGGAATGAGAAGATGGGGCAAGAGGGAGGTGGCCGTGGCCACAGGAGCGTGGATGAGAGTCACACTTCCCAGTCAATGCTGCCAAACAAGAGGAACAGCTTTCATCTAAGCTAACTACAGAAAATGTTGGTCAGGAAGCCTCTGCGGAGAGGGAATTAAGGTCATCCTTTTACCTGAACTTGATGAGGTTGCTGTATATGAAAGGTGGGCAGAAGAAAGCGAGCATTAGCCTCCAGATCTCAGTGTTTCTGTCCATCTCGCCCCACCAGATCTGGCTCAGGAAGGCCTGTTGAAGAAAGGAGGGAGTAAGGGGGAGATGGAGATTAGTTCGCCCAGCACCACACTGAGAAAATCGCCAAAGTGTGGCTTGGACCGTCGTTCATTGTATTGCCTTCTTAGACCCCAAACATTCACATCTGGTTGGTGGACAGAGAGCAATGGATATACACTTATTAGGTACACCGATACACCTGCTCGTTAATGCAAATATCCAATCACTCTCAGGCCTGGGCCTCGCTGCCTCAGATTGCCACCCTGCAGCAGTCCTGCACCTTCAGGACTTCAATTCACACCGCAGAAAATGGCAGGTTGTCCAGGCAGTTTGAAAGCTGAATTCTGAAAGGGGAATTACAGGCTAATGATTACAGTGATCCTCTGCAATAGAGTCAACTGAAAGCAAATTAAGAAAGGTACTGGATGATGCTACAATTATCTCCATGCCGAACACCATGAATCATTGCCTAGCAAAGGACAAACAGGTGTTGATGCCAACCTCTGTGCCTCTGGTTGGAATGTATATTGTACCAGTAATTGTGAAAGTGACGAAGGCAGTGGTCTGACTCCAAGAACGTATCTGAGAAAGCTTCTGATAGGCTAATCAGGTAGTGATTTGTGAAATGTGGCTTCAGTGAGTATAAAGAGTCAGAATCTACTCTATGTGCATTAAGGTTATTGCATGAACATCAAGTGGGAGACAAAAAGCTGCTTGTAAAAGTAGATGCAAACTCCAAAGCCCAGCTGGATGAATGGAAGGCCAAAAAGAAACAAATGAGTCAATGTAGATTCAAAAACAGAGGATTTGTCAGATGTTGCTGAGGATGAGGAAACTGTGATGGACAATGGTCAGTAACTGTACTCTGTACACATGCCCATTTCAACACAGTCACATGTACACACACACACTGAAGCACATACATACACATATACAAACACACACGGAATCTCTCTCACTCACACACACACACACACACACACACACACACACACACACACACACACACACACACACACACACACACACACTAACAAACACAGAACTGCGGTTTTAAGTCAGGATACCCCAAGGCTAAAAGAGAAGCAGATATCTGGGAGTCAGTGGAGACCGTAGAGGAGGAAGGATTTCAGCCCAGAGCTAAATTCTCTGAACCCTCACTGGAAAGCCTATTCTAACACTTTTTGATGGCCCAGCAGAGGAGAGATGTGGCTTCTATGAAATTCCAAGGCCATCTGCTCAACAAGGTGACAATATTTTGAGCTATCTCCTCAGGTTCGAGAGGATGGCCCAGATATGGCAATGGCCGGAGAGGGACTGGCCTGCCAGCTAGTGCCACCACTGATGGGTAAAGCTCTCAAAGCCCACAATGGATGAAGGAAGGTCCAGCAACTATCCTGACTACACTGCTGGTTAAGTCTGATATCTTTTCAGAAACCTATCGTCAATGCTTCCATTCCTGCACTGTCCCACCAGGGGAGTTACCCACTGAGACATACCACCAGCTGAAGGGTCTCCAGTGATGGATTTGACCAGAGCAGAAGTCCAAGGTGGAGTCTGCTCAGGCCATTGTTTAGGAGCAGTTTCTTCCTCCAGACACCAGAATATGGGTCCAGGAGCACAAGCCAAGCAGGTGACTCACTGCTTGCCCTGCAGTACATCAATGCCGTCATCACTGCCATTATTCCAAAGCAACAGAGACTCTAACACTCCAAGGAACTCTCAGGGTAATGCTGCGGAATTGGGGGGTAGGAGAAATGAGCGCAAATAAACGAGGGTGGTTTATTTGTTACCATTGTCAGCAGCCCGGTTATAAGTCCTCTGTGTGTCAATAGACAATAGACAATAGGTGCAGAAGTAGACCATTCGGCCCCTCGAGTCTGCACTGCCATTCTGAGATCATGGCTGATCATTCACTATCAATACCCAGTCCCTGCCTTGTCCCCATATCCCTTGATTCCCCTATCCATCAGATATCTATCTAGCTCCTTCTTGAAAGCATCCAGAGAATTGGCCTCCACCGTCTTCCGAGGCAGTGCATTCCACACCTCCACAACTCTCTGGGAGAAGAAGCTCTTCCTCAACTCTGTTTTAAATAACTGACCTCTTATTCTCAATCCATGCCCTCTGGTACTGGACTCTCCCAACATCTGGAACATATTTCCTGCCTCAATCCTATCAAATCCTTTAATTATCTTAAATGTTTCAATCAGATCCCCTCTCAATCTCCTCAGTTCCAGTGTGTACAAGCCCAATCTCTCCAATCTCTTTGCGTAAGACAGCCCTGCCATCCCAGGAATCAACCTAGTGAATCTACGCTGCACTTCCTCAATTGCCAGAATGTCCTTCCTTAAACCTGGAGACCAAAACTGTACACAATATTCCAGGTGTGGTCTCACCAGGGCCCTGTACAAATGCAAAAGGACATCCTTGCTCTTGTACTCAATTCCCCTTGTAATAAAGGCCAACATTCCATTTGCCCTCTTCACTGCCTGTTGCACTTGCTCATTCACCTTCATTGACTGGTGAACTAGGACTCCTAGGTCTCTTTGCATTTCTCCCTTACTTAACTGTACACCATTCAGACAATACTCTGCCCTCTTGTTCCTGCTTCCAAAGTGGATAACTTCACATTTATTCACATTGAATGACATCTGCCAAGTATCTGCCCACTCACCCAGCCTATCCAAGTCTCCCTGTATTCTCCTAATGTCCTCTTCGCATGTCACACTGCCACTCAGTTTAGTATCGTCAGCAAACTTGCTGATATAGTTTTCAATGCCCTCATCTAAATCGTTGACATAAATCGTAAAGAGCTGTGGTCCCAATACAGAGCCCTGTGGTACCCCACTAGTCACCTCCAGCCAGTCCGAGAAACACCCATTCACTGCTACCCTTTGCTTTCTATCTGCCAACCAGTTTTCTATCCATGTTGAAACCCTGCCCCCAATGCCATGAGCTCTGATTTTACTCACCAATCTCCTATGTGGCACCTTATCGAATGCCTTCTGAAAATCTAGGTACACAACATCCACTGGCTTACCCTCGTCTAACATCCTTGTTACACCCTCAAAAAACTCCAACAGATTAGTCAAGCATGATTTGTCCTCCCAAGAGGCCCAAGTTGTCAGATATATGTTGTGTACCAAGGTAGGGGGAATGTGAAGATACTGATAATGACTGTAATGATAATGAGGATTGGAAAACAAGCAGACTGTGAGGAGAAAGAGCCCATGTTTATAATAGTCAAAGTTAATGGAAATCTATTAAAGCTCTTTTAGGCTACTTCCATACTAGACTGCATAAAATCGTAACTGAAGTTTTTTCTCTTCATTTTGATCCTCCGTCCACACTGAACCAGTGTTTTCCACCCCCGAAAATGGAGCTTTTCTAAAACATTCCCCAGAGTGTGTTAATCTGAAAACGCCGGTTGGGTGATGTAGTGTGGATGGGGTAACTGGAGCTTTTTCAAAATGCTGTCATGACGTGCCGGAACAGATGGTAGCGGCAGCGCGGCATTTCATTGTTTTCTTGAACGCAACCTCTAACACCACAACAAGAATGGCGGATGGCTTCAGGAGACTGTCCCTGAGCAGAATGTTACTGCAGCTTTGCAATACGACCCCCCACACAACCTAACAATTTCAGAACAGACGGCAACGAGACTGAAGCCAGAAGAGTTAGAAATGTACTCACCAAATACTTTGACCCATAACTTACTGAATAAATGAGTATACTCACTTTGCCCTGTTTTTTGTCCTTGCTCATATGAAGGTGGTTTACCTATTTATGCAAGTACTTCTCTGACAATATCTATGCAACAGCCTAATGTAACAAGATAATACTGATACAGACATGTTTTATACATATAACAAGGTGCTTTATTAATGTATTGCTTGTGCAAACATTCAATAGATGCAATTGTCACTACTTCCAAAATGTCATTTTTAAGTAGTAACTTATGTTTGGCATAGACATGAAAATGTCAAGGCCATAAAGGAAAATTGTAAGTTTTACTTTTACTCAGGAAAAATAAAATCACTTTTGCCCAGTAACTCGTTTTATTGCACATATTAAATACAGCAAAATAATACAGAGAGAAGTGACAAAAGTAAAGGCAAACAAATGAGGTAACAGCAGATTTCACTTTTGCCCAGTAACAAGTCTGATTGCATTTAGTTGTAGCTGTCGTCCCTTTCATCGGTGAAGAGACTATGGCTGTAGGAAATGGGTTAGTCCAGCGTTAGTCAGTCTTTCAGTGTTCGTCGTCAGCTGGGTCATACTGTCCGTGAACTCCCCGTCGGTTGCCTCCATATGCTCCAGTATTTGTTTGTTTAGTTTTAAGTCCTCCTGCAAGAGAGCCAGCAGCTGTCTGTCGTTTGGAAATTTCCTTTTAAGTTTTTCCAGTCTGTAACTGAACAAATGTGCTCCAAGTCTTTCACGGTGAGATTCAACTCCAAGCATGTCACTTGTTTTCTGTAGATGAGTCCTGCACATGCCCACTAGGAGGAGATTCACCCAAATACCCATTTTAATGTGGACGGAGGTATTTTCAAAAACCACTGGTGTGGACGCTTATTGTTTTTACGCAAAACCGACGTTTTCAAAATTATCTGGTCTAGTGTGGATGAAGCCTTAGATTCTGTAGCTTACTTTCATATGTTAAAAAAAATCATGCCCCTGCCTTTGGTGTTTGCTACAGTCACTTACCCAATGTGTCCATGGTGATTGGAAGTCCGAGCCTCTCACAGAACTCACAGCTGAGCTGGATAACCACAAGTATTTGATGAACGTGAAGATGCTGGAGAAACTAGCTGTTGACAAGATTCTGGGCAGAGATTTGCCAGTGTTACATGAGATACTGAGGAGGGGAAATACATCACATCCATCTGTTAATCCAGGAGTAGAGAGTGCTGTTTCCTATTTAGGCACTACTGTGCTAGAACCGAAGCAATGGTCAGGTTACTGTCTCACCCTGACCTGAATGCTAATCTGTGCGAGGGAGGAACCAAAAGGCTTAGCAAGTCATGCTACCAATGGCATCATGGGAAATAAGTTGGTTCACCTGCTTCTGTTGATATTCGTAGCAGATGATGTACCCATCGATGATGACTCGGTAGGGCTTGTGGAGGTCTGGAAGGGGCCTGGGATGGTTGATCTCCCCCATCTTGATGGCCTCCATCCAGTGGAGCTGCAGGGTGTGTTTTCAGACTTCCCACAGCTGTTCCAGCAGAGACCAGAGCTAAAAGATTTCCTCAAACATTCCATCAGATCAGAGCTGACCAGGGTTCAGTAGGGCAAAGAACCAGAGTGACTTGTGGGAGCCCTGAAGGATGAGATTCGGACTGTACTGGAGCTGGGAGTCACCGAGCCTTCAAATAGGCAGCGGAGCAGTCCTATCATTCCCGTCCTCAGGAAGGATGCTATCCATAGGTTGAATGTCATTTCTTTTCTTGAAGCTCATCATCGAAGTGAAGATGCCCCACATTGAAGACCTACTAGAAAGGATTGAATGGGCAAATGACATTACTACATTGGACCTTTTTAAAGGCTACTGACAGGTTCCCCGATGATCAATCAAAACCCCTCACTGGCTTCCATACAGCCCTGAGGCTGGATCAATTCACAGTGATGCTCTTCGGTCTCAAGGTACACCAGCAGCCTTCCATTGGCTGATGGACCGGGTGCTGTGAGGACAGCAGTGCAGCCTACCTCGATGACGTGGTTGTCTACAGCCCGACATGGTCTGAGTACCAAGTTGGTGGACTATCTGCACAAGATCCTGAGGTGTATTCATGTTGCTGGTCTCACACTCAATCTACAAAATGTGAGTGGACATCAAGGGTAACCAGATACCTTGGCTACCAGCTGGGAGAGGAAGAGGTTAGAGTGTAGGTGGACAAAGCGGAAGCAATTGCAAAAATCATTGACCTTGCACCAAGGAGAAAGTGAAGTCTTTTCTGGGTCTGGTAGGGTGGAATCGCAAGTTCATTCCCAAATTCACCACTCTCGCTGCACCTTAGATTGATCTTACTGGGAGTGGGAGAGAGTTCACACTGGAAATAGTGAGCAGCTGTTTGTTGTACTCTCTGGTAGATATCTTTTCACAAATATTAGGAGTTTTAACTATCTTTGGTAATTTTTGTATGCTTCATTTTTTGATGCACCAAATAAACACCATTGCACAAATGTGCTAGTTAACATTTATTTCTTAGGTCAAAACCCACGTATTGCAACATATAATCTGAGAAGAATAAGAAATCCTCCACAGTGATTAAATCTTTAGGCCTGAATGGGACAATTTGAAAATGTACTGTGCTTGGATGTCTGTATATAGTAGTTGTATGATATTGTGTATATAGTTGAGATGCATTCTCTATTGAGTTAGAATTTATAGCTAAACAGGGAGGAGTTTTGTGTATTTAGTATTTCAGTGGTATTAGAGTAATATTGTAAATATATTGTTTGATTGAGAATTTTTGTTCACTTAAATACTTCATTACATGCTATATGTAAAAATATGTGAATTCCATACATCAGGAGTGCACCTCACTTAAAGTCATGCTATCTCTCGGCTCCCTTGTTTTCCCTTGGGTTAATTTTCTGCTTGGAGTTACAGAACATAACAGAATGTACCTTCACTGAGCAGATGTTCTGGGGTGGAGTGAAATGGCATCTGCTGTGACCTGTTGTGATGATAGGCAAACTGGAGCAGATCCAAGTCACTTCTCAGGCAGGAGATGAAATGTTTCATCACCAGCCTCTCAAAAGCACTTCATCACCGTGGGTGTAAATGCCACTGAATGATAATCCATGAGGCAGGTTACCGCGTCCTTCTTAGGCCCCCGTGTAATTGAAGCAAAGCGAGGGGTTAAAGATAGTGGTGAACACAGCAAGTCAGTCTCAGCCAGCGACCCCGTCTGGACCTCATCTTTCGGTGGGTTCACCCTCCTGAAGAAGGTTTTCACACTGACCTCAGAGACTGAAATCACAAAGTCAGCGGGGCCTGTGGGAGTTTCGTGAAGGTTCCTCCATGTTTTGACAGTCAAAGCAAGCAGAAGAGGCCATTAAGCTCATCTGGGAATCAGGCCTTGTTGTCACCTATGTTGTTTGGTTTCACAAGTAAGAGGTAATAGCATTCAAGCCCTGCCACCACTGTTGAACACTCTTCAGTGATTCGAGTTTGGTTTGAAATAGCCATTTTGTACCTAAGATGGCTCACCTGAGGTCATATCTGGACTTTTTGTACCATTCTCAGTCACCAGATCTGAACACCACTGATCTGGCCCTCAGCAGACTGCAGATAGAACATAGAACAGCTGAGGAACAGGTCACTTAACCTGCATTGTTGCAGAGAACCGGATTAAACAGCCAATCAAAAACACCCAAACACTAATCCCTCTTACCTACACCATATCCCTCCATCTTCCTCACATCCAAGTGCCTATCCAAACGTCTCTTAAAAGCCTCCAATGTATTTGCCTCTACATTGAGTCACAGCAGTGCAGGTCACCACTCTGAGTAAAAAAATTACCCCTCACATCCCCCTTGAACCTACCCCCTCTCACCTTTAATGCATGCCCTCTGGAATTAGACATTTCAACCATGGGGAACAAATATTCTCTGTCCACGAAGCCTCTCATAATCTTGTAAACCTCTATCAGATCTCCTCTCAGCCTCCCACGCTCCAGAGAGAGCAACCCCAGTGTATCCAGCCTCTCATGAGAGCACAAGCCCTCTAAACCAGGCAGCATCCTGGTAAACCTCTTCTGTACCATTTCCAAATCCTCAGCATCCTTCCTGTAGTGGGGCGACCAGAACTGTTAAGGTCTTTGGCCTTAACAGTGGACTGTCTCCTTGCATTTGCTCTACCGAGGTGCAACACATCACATTTGTCTGGGTTAAACCCCATCTGCCATTTCCCAATCCATATCTGCAACTAATCTATATCATGCTGTATTCTTTGCCAGTACTCTATACTATCCACAACTGCACAAATCTTGGTACCATCCGCAAATTTTCTAACCCACCCATTTATATTTTCATCCAGGTCATTTGTATACATTACGAACAGCAGAGATCCCAGCACAGATCCCTGCTGAATATCACTGAATACAGACCTACAGCTCGAATAAGTCCCTTCAACCACTACACTCTGTCTTCTATGCGCAAGCCAGTTCTGAATCCAAACAGGTAATTTGTCGCAAACCACATGCATCCTAACCTCCCATCAGGGACTTTGTCAAATGCTTTATTAAAATCCACGTAGACAACATCCACTGCTCTACCCTCATCAATCTCTCTCACCACCTTGTCAAAAAACTCAATCAAGTTGGTAAAACATGACCTGCCCCGTACAAAGCCAGACTTGCTTTCCCTAATTGGGCCATGGGTTTTCAAAAGCTCATATATCTTATCCCTAAGAATTTTCTCCAGCCAATTTCTCTACAACTGATGTGAGACTCACCAGTCTATAGCTCCCAGGATGTTCCCTTCTTAAACAGAGATACAACATTAGCTACTCGCCTGTCCTTTGGGACCTGTCTGTGGCTAGGGAGGATACGAAGATGCTGGTCAAGGGCCCAGAAATCATGACTCTTGCCTCCTTTAATAACCTGGGGTAACAAGGGGACTTATCCACCTTAATACTTATTAGTAGGCCGAAAGCTTCCTCCTCCTTGACCTCTGAACTCCCTAATGTATTTATACACTCAGCAGATTGTGGACCTCATGGTTCATCCAGGGCTTCTGGTTGGGGAAGACTGAATGATCTTGTGGAGCCACATTCGTCGGCAACTGTTCATATTACGCCTGTAACTATTGTGGTGTATTCGTTCAGATCCTCTGATGAGTCCTTGAACATGGCCCAGTCTACTGACCTGAAGCATTCCTGCAGCTGATCCTCTGCCTCCTGAAAACTCCTTGTTGTCCTTACCTCCGGAGCCTTCACTCCTCAGCCTCTGACTGTATGCAAGTAAGAGGAAGACAGCCAAGTAATCAGATTTCCTGAAGTGTGGTCTAGGCATGGAACAGTCAGTGTTCCTGATCAGAGTACAACAGTGGTCGAGTGTGTCGGGGTCCCTGGTGCTGCAGGTGATATACTGATGATAACCGAACAGATTTCTTCAGCGAAGCCTGATTGACCAAACATCAGAATGGGGAAGAAATGTGATCGAAGTGACTTTGACTGTGGAATAATTGTTGGTGCCAGAATATCTCCGAAATTGTTGACCTCCGGGGATCTTCACACACAACAGTCTCTAGAATTTATTGAGAACAGTGTGAGAAACAAAGTGAGTGGTGGTTCTGTGGGAGGAAATGCCTTGTTAATGAGAGAGGTCAAGGGAGATTCCAGTCTGGTTCAAGGTGACAGTAAATCAAATAACCGAGTGTTACAACAGTGGTGTGCAGAGGAGCGTACAGCACGTGGACCCTTGCAGTGGGTGGGCCACAGCAGCAGAAGACCACAAACATACACTCAGTGGCCACTTTAGGGGGTACCTAATAATGTGATCGCCGAGTGTAAATCAGGCATTTTCAGGCCAGAGTGAGACAATGCTCTCCCAAAGGCACATTTATGAAGGCTATGCATGGTTTACAATTGGCTAGTTTTGGGGTTATGCGGATGTACCACACTTCTGCTTTGAATAGGATGCAGAAGTGGGCTGAGAAGTGGCAGATGGAGTTCAACCCAGGGAAGTGTGAGGTGGTACACTTTGGAAGGACAAACTCCAAGGCAGAGTACAAAGTAAATGGCAGGATACTTGGTAGTGTGGAGGAGCAGAGGGATCTGGGGGTACATGTCCACAGATCCCTGAAAGTTGCCTCACAGGTAGATAGGGTAGTTAAGAAAGCTTATGGGGTGTTAGCTTTCTTAAGTCGATGGATAGAGTTTAAGAGATGCGATGTAATGATGCAGCTCTATAAAACTCTAGTTAGGCCACACTTGGAGTACTGTGTCCAGTTCTGGTCATCTCACTATAGGAAGGATGTGGAAGCATTGGAAAGGGTACAGAGGAGATTTACCAGGATGCTGCCTGGTTTAGAGAGTATGCATTATGATCAGTGATTAAGGGAGCTAGGGCTTTACTCTTCGGAGAGAAGGAGGATGAGAGGAGACATGATAGAGGTGTACAAGATATTAAGAGAAATAGACAGAGTGGACAGCCAGTGCCTCTTCCCCAGGGCACCACTGCTCAGTACAAGAGGACATGGCTTTAAGGTAAGGGGAGGGAAGTTCAAGGGGGATATTAGAGGAAGGTTTTTCACTCAGAGAGTGGTTGGTGCATGGAAAGCACTGCCTGAGTCAGTGGTGGAGGCAGATACACTAGTGAAGTTTAAGAGACTACCAGACAGGTATATGGAGGAATTTAAGGTGGGGGGGGGGTTATATGGGAGGCAGGGTTTGAGGGTCGGCACAACATTGTGGGCCGCAGGGCCTGTAATGTACTATAATATTTTATGTTCTATGTTCTAAACAGGCCTTTTATTCACCGAGTTTCTGACAACACTGTTCCTACAACAATCACATCTTTATTCTCCCTGCATTTTATCCAGCTCTCTGCAAACGTAACCAGCCAATTGATCAGATTTCTGAATGGTCCATGAACCCATGAACACACCTTCAGTATCATGTTTGCTTTTGCAATATTTTTATACATTCCTACTGTAATTCATAGTAATTTTATAAATTGCACTTTATGGCTGCCATAAAACAACACCTTTCACAAGAACGTCAGGGGTAATAAACCTGATTCTGATCTTTAACATCACGTGGACGTTGAGAGATTATCACTGATCCTTTGTCAAGGTCGAGTAAATCCTCTCTCGAACAGCAGAGGGAGCCTTTTCACCACATACACAGCAGTGGATCAAGACGGTGTCTCAATTCATCTTCTGAAGGACGTTTAAGATATGATCATAAGAAGACCATAAGACTCTGGAGCAGAATTAGGCCATTCGGCCCATCACGTCTGCTCTACCATTCTATCATGGCTGATTTATTATCCCTCTCACCCCATTCTCCTGGATTCTCACCATAACCTTTGGCATCCTGACTAATCAAGAGCATATCAAGCTTTAAATACACTGAATTACTTGGCCGTCAAAAGGACTAGAGTATAAAAGGAAAGATGTAATATTGAGATTTTATAAAGCACTGGTGAGGCCTCACTTGGAGTACTGTGAACAGTTTTGGGCCTGTTATCTTAGAAAGGATGTGCTGAAACTGGAGAAGGTTCAAAGGAGGTTCATGAAAAAATGATCCAAAGATTGAATGGCTTGTTGTATGAAGAGCGTTTGATGGTTCCGGGCCTGTATTCGCTGAAAATCAGAAGAATGTGGGCTGACCTAATTGAAAACTCTCGAATGGTGAAAGGCCTTGATAGACTGGATGTGGAGAGGATGTTTCCTGTGGTGGGGGAGCCTAAGACTAGAGGACGCAGCCTCAGAATAGAGGGACATTCATTTAGAATGGAGATGAGGAGGAATTTTTTAGCCAGAGAGTAGTGTATCTGTGGAATTCTTTGCCATGGCAGATGTGGAGGCCAAGTCTTTACACATAATTAAAGCAGAGGTCGATAGATTCTTTATTGGTCAGGGCATGAAGGAATACGGGAAGAGGGCAGGAGATTGGAGCTGTGAGGAAAACTGAATCAGCCATGGTGGAATGGCAGAGCAGATGATGGGCCAAATGGCCTAATTCTGCTCCTATATCTTATGGTCTTACAGTCTTATGGTCGTAACAGCTGTCTGTTGCAACATATTCCACAGATTCACCACCTTTGGCTGAAAAGCTCCTCCTAATCTCTGTTCTAAATGGATATTTCTCAATTCTGAGGCTGTGCCCTCTGGTTCTCGACTCCCTCACTGCAGAAAACATCCTCTCCACGTCCACTCTATCTACGCCATTCATTACGCATAGAACATAGAACAGTACAGCGCATTACAGGCCCTTCGGCCCACAATGTTGTGCCGACCCTCAAACCCTGCCTCCCATATAACCCCCCCCCACCTTAAATTCCTCCATATACCTGTCTGGTAGTCTCTTAAACTTCACTAGTGTATCTGCCTCCACCACTGACTCAGGCAGTGCTTTCCATGCACCAACCACTCTCTGAGTGAAAAACCTTCCTCTAATATCCCCCTTGAACTTCCCTCCCCTTACCTTAAAGCCATGTCCTCTTGTACTGAGCAGTGGTGCCCTGGGGAAGAGGCACTGGCTGTCCACTCTGTCTATTTCTCTTAATATCTTGTACACCTCTATCATGTCTCCTCTCATCCTCCTTCTCTCCGAAGAGTAAAGCCCTAGCTCCCTTAATCACTGATCATAATGCATACTCTCTAAACCAGGCAGCATCCTGGTAAATCTCCTCTGTACCCTTTCCAATGCTTCCACATCCTTCCTATAGTGAGATGACCAGAACTGGACACAGTACTCCAAGTGTGGCCTAACTAGAGTTTTATAGAGCTGCATCATTACATCGCATCTCTTAAACTCTATCCATCGACTTAAGAAAGCTAACACCCCATAAGCTTTCTTAACTACCCTATCTACCTGTGAGGCAACTTTCAGGGATCTGTGGACATGTACCCCCAGATCCCTCTGCTCCTCCACACTACCAAGTATCCTGCCATTTACTTTGTACTCCGCCTTGGAGTTTGTCCTTCCAAAGTGTACCACCTCACACTTCCCTGGGTTGAACTCCATCTGACACTTCTCAGCCCACTTCTGCATCCTATCAATGTCTCTGCAATCTTCGACAATCCTCTACACTATCTACAACACCACCGACCTTTGTGTCGTCTGAAAACTTGCCAACCCACCCTTCTACCCCCACATCCAGGTCGTTAATAAAAATCACAAAAAGTAGAGGTCCCAGAACAGATCCTTGTGGGACACCACTAGTCACAACCCTCCAATCTGAATGTATTCCCTCCACCACAACCTTCTGCCTTCTGCAGGCAAGCCGATTCTGAAACCACCTGGCCAAACTTCCCTGGATCCCATGCCTTCTGACTTTCTGAATAAGCCTACCATGTGGAACCTTGTCAAATGCCTTACTAAAATCCATGTAGATCACATCCACTGCACTACCCTCATCTATATGCCTGGTCACCTCCTCAAAGAACTCTATCAGGCTTGTTAGGCATGATCTGCCCTTCACAAAGCCATGCTGACTGTCCCTGATCAGACCATGATTCTCTAAATGCCCTTAGATCCTATCTCTAAGAATCTTTTCCAACAGCTTTCCCACCACAGACGTAAGGCTCACTGGTCTATAATTACTCGGACAATCCCTACTACCTTTTTTGAACAAGGGGACAGCATTCGACTCCCTCCAATCCTCCGGTACCATTCCTGGTGACAACGAGGACATAAAGATCCTAGCCAGAGGCTCAGCAATCTCTTCCCTCACCTCGTGGAGCAGCCTGGGGAATATTCCGTCAGGCCCCGGGGACTTATCCATCCTAATGTATTTTAACAACTCCAACACCTCCTCTCCCTTAATATCAACATGTTCCAGAACACCAACCTCACTCATATTGTCCTCACCACCATCAAGTTCCCTCTCATTGGTGAATACCAAAGAGAAGTATTCATTGAGGACCTCGCTCACTTCCACAGACACCAGGCACATCTTCCCACTTTTATCTCTAATCAGTCCCACCTTCACTCCTGTCATCCATTTGTTCTTCACATAATTGAAGAATGCCTTGGGGTTTTCCTTTATCCTACTCCCAAGGCCTTCTCATGCCCCCTTCTTTCTCTTCTCAGCCCCTTCTTAAGTTCTTTTCTTGCTACCCTATATTCCTCAATAGACCCATCTGAACCTTGCTTCCTAAACCTCATGTATGCTGCCTTCTTCCACCTGACTAGATTTTCCACTTCACTTCTCACCCATGGTTCCTTCACCCTACCATTCTTTATCTTCCTCACCGGGACGAATTTATCCCTAACAACCTGCAAGATATCCCTAAACATCGACCACATGTCCATAGTACATTTCCCTGCAAAAACATCATCCCAATTCACACCCGCAAGTTCTATCCTTATAGCCTCATAATTTGCCCTTCCCCAATTAAAAATGTTTCTGTCCTCTCTGATTCTATCCCTTTCCATGATAATGCTAAAGGTCAGGGAGCGGTGATCACTGTCCCCCAAATGCTCACCCACTGACAGATCTGTGACCTGACCCAGTTCATTACCTAATACTAGATCTAGTATGGCATTCCCCCTAGCTGGCCTGTCAACATACTGTAACAGGAATCCATCCTGGACACACTTAACAAATTTTGCCCCATCTAAACCCTTGGAACTAATCAGGTGCCAGTCAATATTAGGGAAGTTAAAATCACCCATGATAACAACCCTGTTATTTTTACACCTTTCCAAAATCTGCCTCCCAATCTGCTCCTCGGTATCTCTGCTGCTACCAGTGGGCCTATAGAATACCGCCAGTAGAGTAACTCCTCCCTTCCTGTTCCTGACTTCCACCCATACTGACTCAAAAGAGGATCCTGTTACATTACCCACCCATTCTGCAGCTGTAATAGTATTCCTGACTAGTAATGCTACCTCTCCTCCCCTTTCCCCGCCCCTCTATCCCTTTTAAAGCACTGAAATTCAGGAATATTGAGAATCCATTCCTGCCCTGGTGCCAGCCAAGTCTCTGTAATGGCCACTACATCATAATTCCATGTATGTATCCAAGCTCTCAGTTCTTCACCCTTGTTCCTGATGCTTCTTGCATTGAAGTACACACACTTTAGCCCTTCTACCTTACTACCTTTACACCCTTTATTCTGCTGCTCTTTCCTCAAAGCCTCTCTATATGTTAGATCTGGCTTTACTCCATGCACTTCTTTCACTGCTCTATCGCTCCGGGTCCCATCCCCCTTGCAAATTCGTTTAAACCCTCCCGAACCATGCTAGCAAACCTACCAGCAAGGATATTGCTCTCCCTCGAGTTCAGGTGCAACCCATCCAATCTGTACAGGTCCCACCTTCCCTAGAAGAGATCCCAATGGTCCAAAAATCTAAAACCCTGCGCCCTGCACCAACTCCTCAGCCACACATTCAACTGCCTTCTCCTCCAATTCTTACCATCTCTATCACGTAGCACTGGCAGCAATCCTGAGAACGCCACCCTTGAGGTCCCGTTCTTCAGCCTTCTGCCTAGTTCCCGAAACTCACACTTCAGGACTTCATCACTCTTCCTGCCTATGTCGTTGGTAGCAAATTCAAAACATTTCAATGAAATTCCTCCCCCCCCCCCATTCTTCTAAACTCCAGCAAGTGCAGGCTCCTCATATATAAATAATAATAATAACTTATTTATAGAGCACCTTTCACACAGAGGATGTAGTTCAAAGTGCAAACATGAAAATACCCTGTAAAATAAAAAAAATTAAAGATCCATGAAAGTAAAAGACATGCCCATTATCTTTTGAGAGAGATTGTTTAAAGAGACAGGCAGAGGAAGACTTGAGAGCTCGATCAGGATTGTAAAATGACAGTAATTCTGTGATGTAGTCTGGTACCAAACCATTAAAAGCTTTAAAAACAAGTAAATATCTTCCCTTATCTTGGTTTTGGTTAAAAGTCTAGCAACCAGGCTCTGAATGGGTTGTAGTTTGTCAATAGATTGCTTTGGAAAGTCAGTAGAAAGTCCAATGCAGTAATCCAGTCTATTCGATATAAAGGCGTGAATTAGTTTTTCAGCATCAATACGTGACAGCAATTAATATTCTTCTGCAATATTTCTTAAGTGTAGAAACACTTCTCTGGTCACTTTCTTCATGTGGGCTTTAAAATTCAAATCTGGATCAAGGATAACTCCTTTTGGCTTTGGAACCAACCAAAAATATTTTGGTTTTATCTTCATTTAGATTTAGGAAATTATTGCAGCCAGAGATGATAGGGTGTTAACAGCATCAGGCTCAACCGAGATATACAATTGTGTGTCACCAGCATTACTGTGGAAATCGAGTTTAATTTCCCTAATGACGTCTCCTAAGGGGAGAGTGTATAAGAAGAGTAGGCGACCAAGACAGCTTCCCTGAGCAACATCAAAAGGTACATAGTATTACTTAGTTGACTCTCT
Source organism: Hypanus sabinus (assembly GCF_030144855.1). NCBI lineage: Eukaryota > Metazoa > Chordata > Chondrichthyes > Myliobatiformes > Dasyatidae > Hypanus > Hypanus sabinus. The sequence goes on along the minus strand of NC_082734.1, from coordinate 34,899,910 downwards.
CGTTCCCAGAATCACTCTCGGCAATCCAATGCCGGCACATCTTTTCTTAGATAAGTGTCCCAAAATGCTCTCAATACTTCAAGTTCAGTCTGGCCAATGCCTATTAAAGCCTCGCCTTACATTCTTGATTTTATATTCCAGCTCTCTTGAAATGAATTCCAACTTTGCTTTTCCCTTCCTTAAACTGAGTCAACCTGCAAGTTAACCCTGCAGGAATCCTGCACAAGGACTCCCAAGTCCCTTTGCACATCTGATTTTTGGATGTTCTCCCTGTTTAGAAAATATTCTACACCTTTATTCCTTCTATCAAAGTGCGTGACCATACACTTCCCTACATTATATTCCATCTGCCACTTCTTCACACATTTTCCCAATCTGTCTGAAGTCCTTCTGCAGACTTCACATTACCTGTCTCCATATCTCCTGTAATTTAACCGCAAAGATATCAATCGCATCATCCAAATCATTGACATATTATGTGAAAAGCGGTCCTAACACTGACCCCCGGTGGAACACCACTGGTCACCAGCAGCCAGCCGGTAAAGGTATGCTTTACTCCCACTCGGCCTCCTGCCAGTCAGTCAATCCATGCTGGTATCCTTCCTGTAATACCATGGGTTCTTATCTTATTAAGCAGCCCCTTGTTAAATGCCTTCTGAACTTCCAAGTAAACAACAGAATTTCCTTTGTCTATCTTACCTGCTTGTTATTTCCTCAAAGAATTCCAAGGGATTTGTCAGGCAAGAGTAAGAGTAACCATGCCCACTTTGGCCTATTTTATCATGTGCCTCAGACTACCCTGAAACATCATCCTTAATAATGGACAGCAAAGGCTCCCCCTCAGGCACTCTACCTCGAGGGAATTCCTACCACCATGGCTACTTTTAGTTAAGGGTTGGTTACTGGGGTGCCTCCAAGCAACTCCAGAAGGTAGCAAGCATTTCCCACTGACCTGGACTCCGTCGTGAGCGAGGAAGTTGCGCGCGTCAGCCTCGGTGGCGAGCTGGAGGCAGGTGGCTCGGCCCCATACGGGGCATTGGTGCACCAGCAGCTGAAAGGCCCGCTTCTCGCTGTGCCGGTAGCACTCATTGAAAACGTCTGCAGTCACAAGGGGAGTAAGTGTCGGATCAATGCGGGCAAGCTGCCAACCCCCAGTGCCAGACTACTACCCAACCCCACCAATGAAGCACCTGCTTGGCTGAGGAGCAGATGTGGAGTTACCGCCCACGAAGTGTGACTGCACGCCTTTGGTCAGAATGGTTGCTAAACGTTCAGCGCTCACAGCTCATGGAACAGTTGATCCAGGAAAGGCCACTCATCTCTCAAAGCCTGTGCTACTAATTTCTCTCACGTACGTGCAACAGATGTCCGTGAGGATACAAGCCAGCTGATTTGGGGAAACAATAGGGAGTGTGGAGGGAGACGAGGAGAATTTGGGGCAGTACGGTGGTGTAGTGATTAGCATTGCCCTATTACAGTGTTAGCAACCTGGTATTGGCCAAGAGCATGTATACTTTCCCTGTGAGTGCATGGGTTTCCCCCGGGTATCCAGATTCCTCCCACATTTCCAGAGACGTAGCTTAATTGCTTACATGGGTGCAATGGGTTGGTGGGGGCTCATTGGACCAGAAGGGCCTGTATAAAGTCAATAATTTATTCCCTTGGATGATGCATATTGATGGGTGACCTGACACCTATCAAGAATATGAGGGCATAAAAATGGGAAACTAATTTGAATATTAAAATTGATGAAACAAGTTGGTCAAGACTATGTCTTGACAGTATGACAAATACAACAAATGTCTGACTAAGATTAGTACAATATAATTTTTTACATCAATTATATATTACACCACAAAAAATAGATTAACCCCAAATTTATCTGATCAATGTTTTCGATGTAACCAAGAAATTGGTACTTTTTTACACTCTGCTTGGTCTTGTTTTAAAATTCAACCTTTTTGGACAAATTTAAGAGTTTTACTGGAACAAATTATCGGAACATAACTTCCACACAACCCAATATTATTTTTACTAGGTCATATTGAAGGGATAAAACCAAAACCCAAATTGAACAAATATCAGAAAGAATTCATAAAAATTGCATTGGCAGTAGCCAAAAAGGCTAATGCAGTTACTTGGAAATTGGATTTATAGTTAAGTATAGATCGTTGGAAGAACGAAATTTTCAGCTGCATTCCACTTGAAAAAATTACTTATAATTTAAGAAATAAATATGATATATTTCTGAAAATTTGGCACCCTTATTTACAAAAGATAGGATTAAATATATAGGTGCTCCAAAGATAAAATTGTTGGTCATCTGGGGAAAGAAATAAATATATATTAAAGATATTTTGAACTCCATGGAGCATGTGGGGATCTTCTGATATCCAGGCACTCTTTCTTTCTTTCTTTTTTTTCTTTTTTTTTCTCTTTTTCATATATATAGGGACATGTTGGGGGGGTTAAGGGGAGGGGGGAGGACTGATATTATTTATTTCTATTCTGTAACCTATTTGAAAATTCCATAAAAAAATTTTTTTTAAATAATATGAGGGGCAAAGAGTGGGTGAAAACCCATAATCTTTCAGAGGCCAAATCAGTAGTGTTTTTAAAGTGGAGGTTGACTGGTAAGGGTGTCAAAGGTTATAGGGAGAATGCAGGAGAATGGGGTTGAGAGGGATAATAAATCAGCCATGATGGAATAATGGTGCAAACTCAATGGGCTGAATATCCTAATTCTGCTCCTATGTCATGTTATCTTTTTCTCAGGGAGGTTTTAAAGGGACATCGGGGCAGCTTCTTCACACAAAGGATGGTACATATTCTGACTGAGCTGTGCCGGGAATTAGTTGTTAGAACGGGGACACTAGCAACATTTAAAGATGGTCTAAATAAGTACATGTGGCCGGTGCTGCCCGCAGTGTTTGCTCAGCAGAAGGTGAGCTGTATTGTGTTTCAACTGCAGACAGTCATGGACTCGGAGTCCTGGACTTTTTTTTGTGTGTGACTGTACTTTACTGATATCTTCCACGTGCTGAAGTGCCTTGTGTTGTGTGACTCTTGGCACTGGGTATTGCACCTTAGTTCCCAGAGTAATGCTGCATCGTTTGGCTCTATGTATTCCTATATGGGTGAATAACAATTAAACTTGAACTTATGGATACAAGAGGTTTAGAGAGCTATGAGCCAAATGTGACAGAACGGCCTAGCTCACTGGGCAACTGCATCGCCATGGATAAATTTGGCCAAAGTGCCTGTTTCCTTACTACAAGACTCTGATTCTGTGAGTGGGTGAGTAAGACTAGGGATGGATTTGTTGTGATGGCAGTGGAGGTTAGGTTACGTTGAGTGGGGTGAGTATTGCTTCGAGTAGTTGGATGATGGGTTGGGTATTGGAAAAGGGATTGGGATATTGGCCCAGGCTGAATGGTGGTAATGGTTAAGGCTGAGTGGGGTATTAGGGTGAGTTCTAAAAAAAAATCAAAAACATCACACTTAGAATATGCAGATATTGTAAATATGAAGACTTTTTCAAAGAGTTTAACGTTCTGACCGGCACTGACATAGATCTGGAAGATTTAGTGCAATGCATACAAAATGCTGGAGAAACTCAGCAGGTCAGGCAAAGAGTAAACAGTCGACATTTCAGGCCCAAACCCTTCTTCAGAGAATTTAGTGCCAACATAGACAGTACCGTCCTTCAAGATCAAAATCACCAGACAGGCCCTGCCTAACATGGAGTCCCTCTCAGACAGACTAGTGTTAACTTTTGACAGATAGGTCACAATAGTTTGCAAAGATTACTCAGGAGATTCATAAGACTGCAGATTCTGGAATATGGAGCGAATGAACTTAGCAAGTTGAGCAGTGACTGAGGAAGCAGTGGGCTGGTCAACGTTTTGGGTTGAAAACCTACTTGTGGATTGGTACTGGGATATTGAAGAGGTTCAGTCAAGGTTTACCGCCCTACTGAATAATGATGGCTGCCCCCAACCCCCATCGAACCCAGATCTCCAGTATTTCTCCTGCCTACTCAGTGGGTTCTGTACCTACGGCCAGTTGCTGAAAAGTGGAAGCCATTTCCTTTATAACCTGGGATCCTTCAGCTTCTGTTTCCAGGCGGGACATTCCCCTGAGGATCAGGCAGGCGCAGAGACTGGAGGAAACTGACTCTCCGCCCTGGGAAGGAAGAAAATAAAGAGAAGGTGAAAAACTCCTTTCTTTTTGTCTCATCCCCACTGCTTGACTTGGTTAGAAATCAGAGGTACAAACGGATTTTGGAGTCCCAGTGCAGGACTCTCTAAAGATTAACTTGCAGGAATAAGGCAAATGCAATGTTAGTGTTAATTTCAAGAGGACTAGAATATAAATGCAAGAATGTAATGATGAGGCACTGGTCAGAACACACCTGGAGTATCGTTAGCACCACTGCGCCCCTTAGCTAAGAAAGATGAGCCGGCATTGGAGAGTGTTCAGAGATGTTTTATGAGAATAATCCTGGGAATGATATAGTTAACATATGAGGAGTGTTTAGTGGCTCTGGGCGTGTACCCACTGGAGTTTAGAAGAATGAGGGGGAATCTCATTGAAACCTACCTAATACTGAAAGACCCTGACAGAGTGGATTTGGAGAGATGTTTCCAATAGTAGGAGAGTCTAGAACAGCGGGCACAGCCACAAGATAGAAGAATGTCTCTCTAGAACTGAGATGAGGAGGAAATTCTTTAGCTTGAGGGTAATGAATCTATGGAACTCATTGCCACAGACAGTCATGATGGAACGGTGGAGCAGACTCAATGGGCCAAATGGCCCAATTCCTTCATGAAGTTCAGTGCAATACATAAGATATACTATAAAGTACAATATTATATCGCTGTATGTATGTGTATACATACACTGAGGTATATAATAGTGTATTTCTAACTCTGTCTCCTGAAACACTAACATTGCATTTGCTTTCCTTACCCCCAACTCAACCTCCAAGTTAAGACCATAGGATATGGGAGCACAATTGGGCCATTTGGTCCATTGAGTTGGCTCTGCCATTTCATCATGGCTGATCCAGTTTTCCTCTCGGCCCCGCTCTCTTGCCTTCTCACTGTATCCCTTCATGTCCTGACCAATTGGGGATCTGCCAACCTCTGCCTGAAATCTACATAAAGACTTGATCTCCACAGCCGCCTGTGGTGAATAATTCCATGGATTCACCACTCTCTGGCTGAGATATTCCTCCTTTTCTCCATTCTGAAGGGATGTCCCTCTACTCTGGTGTTAGACTCTTCCACTTCTCCACATCCACTCTATCAAGCCTTTTACCATTCAACGGGTGTCAGTGGGGTCACCCCTCATTCTTCTGAATTCTTGTGAATTCAGGCCCAGATCCAACAAACGCCCTTCATATGTCAAGCCTGGAATCATTTTCACAAACCTCCTTTGAACCCTCTCCAGTTTCAGCACATCGCTTCTAAGATAAGGATTCCAAAACTGCTCATAACACTCCAAGTGGTTTACATCCTTGCTTTTATATTCTAGTCATCTCAAAATGAACGCTAATGTTGCATTGGCCTTTCTCACCACAGACTCAACCTGCAAATTAACATTTAGGGAATCCTGAACAAGTTTTGCACCTTAGTTTTTTGTATTTTCTCTCCATTTAGGAAATAATCACCCTTTAATTTATTCTACCAAAGAGGCTTTAGTTCTTCGAGGTTTCTGCGAGGAGAAGCTTCATTTAGAGGAAGCAAAGGAAAGAAAAGCTCAGGTTTTTTAGTTCTCTTTATATCTGCTCATCTAGGGACAGTAGGGATGGCAGACAGGAGAGTGAAATGCTCCTCTTGCAGGATATGGGAAAGCTGTGTCCCTGATGACTACAACTGCAGCTTCTAACAAACCACGTTAAGGAGTTGGGTTGGAACTGGATGAACTCCGGATCATTTGGGATGCTGAAGGGGCGGTAGATAGGACAAATAGAGAGGTAGTTGTACCCAAGGGGCAGGATAGAGAAAACTTGGGTGACAATCAGGAAGGGGAAAGAGGTTAAGGAGCCAATGCAGAGTACCCCTGTGGGCATCCCCTTCAACCACAGGTATATCACTTTGGATACTGTGGAGTGGGAGGGGGGGGGAATAACCTAACAGAGGAGAGCCACAGTAGAAAGGTCTCTGGCACTGAGTCTGCCTCTGAGACTGATGGGAAGGGGGTAAAGAGACACGCTGTGGTGATAGGAAATTCATTCGTTAGGGGAGCAGACATAAGGTTCTGTGGGTGAGAATGAGATTCTTGGATGGTATGTTGCCTCCTGGGTGCCAGGGTCTGGGATATCCTGAACTGAGTCCTCAGCGTTCTTATGTGAGATGGGAACAGCCAGAAGTTGCGATCCATGTAGGTACAAATGATGTGGGTAGGATGAGTGATGGGGTTCTGCATAGAGAGTTTCGGGAGTTTGGTCTAAACTAAAGGGCAGGACCTCCAGGACTGTGATCTACTTGTGTCACTTGTGTCGTGCTAGTGAGGCCAGAACTAGGAAGACTATATAGTTTAATACGTGCCTGAGGAGTTGGGGGTAGGAGGGATGGCATGATTTTTCGATCACTGGGTTCTCTTCCAGGGAAGGGAAGCCGAATCAGAAGGAACGGTTTGCACCTGAACTGGAGGCAGACTAAAATCCTAGTGGGAAGGTCTGTTGGTGGTGCATGGTGGGAATGCCAGAACAGTTAGTGGAGAGGTTGTAGAGGCAGATGTTGGTAAGATCTCAGACAAAGTTAGGAATCTAAAGGTTGAGCTTGATATGACTAGTGTCCTATGTTGCCTGAATTTCAATGCAAGAAGTGTCACAGGAAAGACAGATAATTGTGCTGAGGTTGAGGTAGCTGTTTTACAAACAGAGGCAATGTGCCGTGAGGAGAGGCTATTGATAGGGCAAAATTGCAGTCAACAGGATGAGTTGCAAGGTAAAAGATGGACAAAATCGAAAAGGGACTAAAAGTGTGGTATCTGAATGCGCACAGAGTACAAAATTAGGTAAATGAACTTGCAGCACCTTGCAGATGAGCAGGTATGATGTTATAGGCATCACTGAATTATGCATGCCAAAAGGGCATTGTTAAAATAGTCGAGGGAACTTCAATATGCAGGTAAATTGGAAAAATCAGGTTGGTGCTGGATTACTGGAGGGGCAATTTCTAGACTGCCTACGAGTTGTTTTTTTAGAGCAGCTTGTGTTGAGCCCGCTAGGGGATCAATTATTCTAGAGTGGGTATTCTAGAACGCAAGCAGGCTTTTTCTACTGAGGCTAGGGGAGGAAAAAAACCAGAGGATATAGGTTAAGGGTGAAGGGGGAAAAGTTTAAAGGGAACATTGGGGGGGGGCTTTTTCACACAGAGAGTGGTGGGAGTGTGGAATGAGCTGCCAGATGAAGTTGTAAATGCAGGCTCACTTTTAACATTTAAGAAAAACTTGGACAGGTACATGGACGAGAGGGGTTTGGAGGGATATGGCCCAGGAGCAGGTCAGTGGGACTAGGCAGAAAAATGGTTCGGCACAGCCAAAAAAGGCCAAAAGGCCTGTTTCTGTGCTCTAATGTTCTATGGTTCTATATTTTATGAACTTACTGACATATGTCAGTGATAATGAACCTGAACCAGATACTGACTCTAACGACAAGCCTTGGAAGTGCTGGACCTGAGTGGCTGACTCCAATGAGATGAACAAGCTGCAACGTCTGGATCAAGACGGACAACAATGTGAGGTGATCTAGATTCCATCTGCTGCTGTCCGTGTGGTGTTTGCATGTTTATTTATTTACTTACTGAGATACAGTGTGGAGTAGGCCCTCCCAGCCCTGCAACCCACCTATTTAACCCTAGCCCAATCACGGGACCATTCACAATGACCAGTTAACCTATCAACCGGTACGTCTTTGGACTGTGGGAGGAAACCGGAGCACCTGGAGGAAATCCACATGGTCATGGGAAGAATGTACAGACTCCTTACAGCGGGAATTGAAGCTGGGTTAACGGTTTCCTCTGGCTGTGCTGGTTTCTTCCCACATCTCCAGCTTTGTGTACATTGGTAGGCTAACTGGCCTCTGCAAAAAGCTCTACATGTGTAGGTGAGTGGCAAACAAACGTAACCTTCTTCTGAAAAAAAACTCACCATTTCCCAGAAGTAGGTGGCCATCTTGCTGCGCTTTTGAAGGACAGCCCAGATGAACAGGTCAGCCCATGGGTTTGCAGCTTTCTTCTTTCGATAGGAATCCTCCTGGGGATTCGATAACTGAAACAGAGACATAATTGGGTCAGGCGGTCAGTCTGGCACTCACCCCTTTGAGACGGAAAGATACAGCAGGAGAATGACATTGTGGAAGTGTGGCATAGCTGGAGGTGCTGGTGTTTGCGTGGCCAGGATACTAATCTTGCTGTTCGATCGGATGCCAAAGATCCAGCAGCAAAAGGAAAGGGAACTCGTGGAATCCTACAGGTTCTGGGAAACTCCTTCCTCTCACCCAACTCCACAATTTAAGTGTCCCATCAGCGAGGGCTCGCCCAGGGCACCACGCACAAAATGCTGGAAGAACCCAGCAGGTCAGGCAGTATCTACCGAAAGGAATAAAGAGTTCTCATTTCAGGCCGTGACCCTTCATCAGAAAGGGGGAAGAAACCAGAATGAGAAGGTGGGGGGAGGAATAAAGTGAAAAGCTAGAAAGTGATAGGTGGAACAGGTAAAGGGATGAAAGAGGAGGAATCTGATAGGAGAGGAGAGTGGAATCATGGGAGGAATGGAATGAGGAGGCAGGTGATGGGCAGGAGAGGACAAGAGAAAGGTTGAAAGGGGAGTCAGAATGAAGAATGGGAGAAATAGAAGGGGGAGGAAGGAGAAATTACTGGAAGTTAGAGAAATCAATATTCAGACCATTAGGTTCGGTGCTATCCAAGTGAAATATGAGAAGTTGCTTCTCCAACCCGACAGAGACCTCATGGTGGCAGGACAGGAGGACATGGACTGAGATATGGAAAAGGAATGGGAAGTCAAATTGAAATTGGCAGTCACTGGGAAATCCCACTAGTTGTGGTAGGTAGAGTGAAGGTGCTTCTAGTGCATAATTTGTCCCCACAGGTAACGATTACACATTTAAACGCAAAGCCAGGGAAGGCTAGGTGATGGTAAAGCTGCTTACTCCTTGTTTCTCACTAATGAGGGAAAGACCAGGCACTTCTCTACGGAATGAATGGTGGAGTCGTCTGTTACCACTGGATCAATCTGGATTGGAGAGCATGCCTTTTGAGCAAGCTAGGGTTTTCCTTTTTGCAACGAAGGAGGATGAGAGGTGACTTGATAGTGTTGTACAAGATGATAAGAGGCATGGATCGAGCAACAGCCAGAGACATTTTCCCCAGAGTGGAATTGGCTAATACCAGGGTGACATAATTTTAAGGGATTGGAGGGATAGGGGATGTTAGAGATAAGGTTTTTACACCAGAAAGTGGTGAGTGTGTGGACTACACTGTCAGGGGAGTGATACAGAAACTGTCATTGAGACTGGAGACATTTAAGAGACTCTTAGGCATCTGGATGTAAGAAGAAGAGGGCTACATATGTGGGAGAAAAGGGTTAGATTGATCTTAGAGTAAGTTGAAGGGTTGGTACAATATTGTGGGCCAGAGGGCCTGTACTGTGCTGCAGAGTTCTATGGTCTATGTTCTATGTAGATTTCAGGTTGCACCTCAGCTAGAGAGTTGCAACTCAGACCTGAGCTCTGCCTCGCTGGAAACGTTTACCAGTCTCTGAGGGTCTGCAGGTTAGGCAGAATAGAAAGGACCAGAGTTCACAAGAGAGGTTGTACCTGCTTTAGTTTGACATTTCTATACGTTAAAGGGATCTGAGTATCATTGAAAATGCACACATCCCCAGAGCCCCTGGGGAACTATTGAGATTTCAGATCGGCCACGATTCAGGTGAACAGCCATTGGACTTGAGGGACCAAATGACCTTGTGTTCGTCGACTGATCTGAGCTGCTTATGAACCTACAGAAGAGAAATCCCAGTTTCCAATAAAATGATTAATGTAATTAATGATCAATGTAATTCTCACCGATTTCACTTTCCAGGAGCCAGCCATCTGGAAGAGTTCACTATAGAGTGGATCACAAACATCTCCCAACAGATCATTTAGCACTTTCAGCACCTCACAGAGTGTGAAACTCCGCCGATCCTCACATGGGTCCGTGCTCCCTAGGGGAGGCTTTGACCCCCTCCCCTGGGGGAACCGCCTCTCCTCATGCTTCTTGCGGAGGAGGGACTTGAGGAGGCAGTTCTCGGCCACCGAACTGTAGAGTTCCTCCAGCCGCCCGTAGGAGAGGTATTCCACCATGTTGGTGCCGTTGTCAATGAAGAGCTTGACAAATTCTGGTTTGTTGTTGACAAGAGCTGCTGTCATGGGATCTTCCAAGTGACAGGTCTGGCAGGTAAACAACAAGAGAAATCTATGACCAGAATGACCTATAAATCTAGACACTGCCTCATCCTTCTGCATGTATTGCTTTGGATTTCCAGCATCTGCAGACCTTCTTCTGTCAATGACATTTATTTTATTCAGAGATTCGGCACTGTGACAGGTCCTTCTGGCCTCATAATTATGCCCATGTGACCTACTAAGCGTTCATCTCTGGAATAGGGGACGGAACTGGAGAAAGGATGTAACGCTGAGGCTTTATAAGGCATTAGTCAGATCACATGGGCCCCATAACTAAGAAAGGATGTGTTGGCATTGGGGAGGGTCCAGTGGAGGATCATGTGAATTATGCTAGAAAAGAAGGGGTTAACATGAGGAGAGTTAACAGAGGACATACATGGTAAATGGTAGGGCATTGAGGAATGCAGTAGAACAGAGTGATCTAGGAGTAATGGTGCGTAGTTCCCTGAAGGTGGAATCTCTTGTGGATAGGGTGGTGAAGAAAGCTTTTGGTATGCTGGCCTTTATAAATCAGAGCATTGAGTATAGGAGTTGGGATGTAATGTTAAAATTGTACAAGGCATTGGTGAGGCCAAATTTGGAGTATTGTGTACAGTTCTGGACAGTGAATTATAGGAAAGATGTCAACAAAATAGAGAGAGTACAGAGGAGATTTACTAGAATGTTACCTGGGTTTCAGCACCTAAGTTACAGAAAAAGGTTGAACAAGTTAGGTCTTTATTCTTTGGAGTGTAGAAAGTTGAGGGGGGACTTGATAGAGGTATTTAAAATTATGAGGGGGATAGATAGAGTTGATGTGGATAGGCTTTTTCCATTGAGAGTAGGGGAGATTCAAACAAGAGGACATGGGTTGAGAGTTAGGGGCCAAAAGTTTAAGGGTAACACGAGGGGGAGCTTCTTTATTCAGAGAGTGGTAGCTGTGTGGAACGAGCTTCCAGTAGAAGTGGTAGAGGCAGGTTCGATTTTGTCATTTAAAAAAAAATTGGATAGGTATATGGACAGGAAAGGAATGGAGGGTTATGGGCTGAGTGCAGGTCGGTGGGACTAGCTGAGAGTAAGCATACAGCACAGACTAGAAGGGCCGAGATGGCCTGTTTCTGTGCTGTAATTGTTATATGGTTTGATGGCTCTAGGTCTATACTCACTGGAGTTTAGAAGAATGAAGGGGGATTGCTTGGAAACCTATCAAATACTGAAAGAGTGAACATGGGAGGATGTTTCCTATAGTGGGCGAGTCTAGGACCAGAGGACACAGATAGAGAGGATGTGGAGAGGATGTTTCCTGTAGGGGGGGAGTCTAGGACCAGAGGACACAGATAGAGTGGGTGTGGAGAGGATGTTTCCTGTAGTGGGGGAGTCTAGAACCAGAGGACACAGATAAAGTGGCTGTGGAGAGGATGTTTCCTGTAGTGGGGGAGTCTAGGACCAGAGGACACAGATAGAGTGGATGTGGTGAGGATGTTTCCTGTAGTGGGGGAGTCTAGGACCAGAGGACACAGATAGAGTGGATGTGGTGAGGATGTTTCCTATAGAGGGGGAGTCTAGGACCAGAGGACACAGATAGAGTGGATGTGGAGAGGATGTTTCCTGTAGTGGGGGAGTCTAGGACCAGAGGACACAGATAGAGTGGGTGTGGAGAGGATGTTTCCTATAGTGGGGGAGTCTAGGACCAGAGGACACAGATAGAGTGGGTGTGGAGAGGATGTTTCCTATAGTGGGGGAGTCTAGGACCAGAGGACACAGATAGAGAGGATGTGGAGAGGATGTTTCCTGTAGTGGGGGAGTCTAGGAGCAGAGGACACGGATAGAGTGGATGTGGAGAGGATGTTTCCTATAGTGGGGGAGTCTAGGACCAGAGGACACAGATAGAGTGAACATGGAGAGGATGTTTCCTATAGTGGGGGAGTCTAGGACCAGAGGACACAGATAGAGTGCGTGTGGAGAGGATGTTTCCTATAGTGGGGGAGTCTAGGACATAAGGACACAGCCACAGAACATAGATGAGGAGAAAGTTCTTTCGCCAGGGTGGTGAATCTATGGAGCTCATTGGCACAAGATGCTTGTGGAAGCAAAGTCATTGGGTCTATGTAAAGTGGAGATTGACAGGTTCTTGATTAGTCAGGGGTCAAAGGTTACAGGAAGAAGACCGGAGAATGAGTGGATTAATAAATCACCCATGATGGAGGAGATTTGATGTGCTGAATGGCCTAATTCTGCTCTTACGCCTTATAGTTTTATGGAAGCCTATGTGGTCATGGGGAGAATATACATATTCCTTATAGGCAACAGTGGAATTAAGGTGGGGGGGGGGGGTTATATGGGAGGAAGGGTTTGAGGGTCAGCAGAACATTGTGGGCCGAAGGGCCTGTAATGCACTGTACTATTCTATGTTCTAACCTGGGTTCCTAGTGCTGTAATACTGTTATGGTAAGGGCTGCGCCATTCAAGAGCCTCAGCTTGTCTGACAGTGCCATTTGTTCCTAAGGCCAGGTTTCTCTTCCAGTAACTTACACACTGTTTTCTTCCAAGCCAAATACTCTGGGTCAACAGGGCAAGAGTTTACAATGGGGCTCCTTCCTTTAACCCAGTCCCTATAGACAAGCCACAGTAAAATCAGGAACATTAAAACGGTGTGCTGTCACTGGGTGAGGTGCACGTATGGCTCTGGTGAGAAAGGGTCAAATGTGACCTGTGCGGAGTTTCTGTGCTTTCCCTGTGACTGACACACACCTCAAAGATATGCTCATCAATGACTGCTGTAATTTACCCCCTCTGTGTGTGGGAGTGGTAAAATAAGGCAATAATATGTAGGAGCAGAATTAGGCCATTCAGCCCATCGAGTCTGCTCTGTCATTCTATTATGGCTGAGGTTATTAACCCTCTCAACCCCATTCTCGTGTCTCTTGCCCGTGAATGTTGACACCCTGCCTATCCACCTCTGCTTTAAATATACTCAATGACTTGGCTTCCACAGCCGCCTGTGGCAATGAAGTCCACAGATTCACCACCCTCTGGCTAAATAAATGACTCTTCATCTCTATTCTAAAGGGACGTATTCTGCGGATGTGGGCTCAAGAATCTGGGCTCGATGGTGGGAGTGCGTGAGCATAGAATTGGTGAAATTGGGTGGGGCTGTTTCTGTGCTGGGTGACTTTGTTAACCTATGAGTCTGAAAGCCTGAAGGTTATGATGAAGGTTATAATGCTCATAAAACTTATTGGAAGGCCTGCAATTTGGGTCCCACATGTGTGCACAGACACAAACACAAATACATACACACATAGGCATACATACTCTCTCTCTCACACACACACGCACACACAGACACAGACACAGAAACACTTGCCTTCCACAAGATTTCTCCATTAAATAATTGTCTCTTGGCAATGTCAACTCGGCTCCACGCTACTGCCAATTTCAGCTCGTCCAAGTATGCTAGAGCGTTGTTACTCTTCTTCTTACAGACTGTAGGGGGGGTATGGTTGGCAGAAGCAGAGAGTGAGCACAATCTAGAACTGCGCAAAGCAAACCCCCACCAAAGTTCAAATTTTAAAGCTTAAATTAAATTTACTATCCAAGTATATAAATGTCACCATATACAACTCTCAGATTTATTTTCTTGCGAGCATTTTCAATAAATCCATAATAAAATAATTCCCATAATAGAATCAATGAAAGACAGTGCCAACTGGGTCAACCAGTGTGCAAAAGACAACAAACTGTGCAAATACAAAAAGAAAGAATTGATAATAATAAATAAAATAGCAATAAATATTGAGAACATGAGACGAAGAGTCCTTGAAAGTGAGTCCGTTTCAATGATGGGGCAAATGAAGCTGAGTGAAGCTATCCCCTTTGGTTCAGGAGCCTGATGTTTGAGGGGTAACAACTGTTCCTGAGCCTGGTAGTGAGAGTTTTGAAGTTCTTGTACCTTCTTTCTGATGGCACCTGGGTGTTGTGAGGGGGTCTCTGCTGGTGGATGCTGCTTTCCTGTAACAATGCTTCGTGTAGGGTGCTTAATGTTTGGGAGGGCTTTACCCATGATGGACTGGGCTGTAATTTCTACATTTTGTAGGATTTTCTGTTCAAGGGCATTGGTGTTTCCATACCAGGCTGTGATGCAGTCAGTCAATATACTCTCCTCTGCATACCTATAGAAGTTTGTCAAAGCTTTAGATGCCATGGCTACAGGAGTTGGGAGCTGGGAATGTTCAGGGATTGGGAATGACAGGATTCATGCAGGTGGGAGCTTGTTGTTAGACTGACTACCGAGGATCTGTCATTAACCGAGGTTTCACATTTCCCCATGGAGGTAGGACATTGGATTATCGATGTCGGTGACACTTAAATGGAGTAAATAGGAGGAAAGGATAAAGTGACCATCAAAAAACAATGATGCTTAAAAATAGAAAATGCTGGGAACACTCAGCAGACCAGGCCACATCTGGGCAGGGAGAAGAAACAGGTTTAATGGCTCATCTTGAAGAAACTTCATTACAACTGGGACAGAGAGACAATAATTAGATTTTAAGCTGCAGAGAGGGTGGGGAAGGATGGAGAGAACAACGCGAAACAAAGGAAAGGGTGGGGCCAGGGTGGCCTGGGATGGAGCAACTTTCTGATTTCAGAAATAAAAATTGTCCATAATAAGAATGTACATTTGTTGTAGAGTCCAACTCTTCATGACCCATGGACAACAGGGTTTTCATGGCGAGATACGGAGGTAGGTTCCTTCAGCACAGATACTGCTGCTGCCCAGGTTGGGACCCGGCTGAGCTTGAACTCAGGACCATCTGCCTTGAAGTCCAGAGCTGATGCCACTACGCCACCAGCTGGCCCAGAATGTACATACAAGGAATCCTGCAGATACCTGAAAATACTGGAGGAACACAGCGGGCCAGGCAGCATCTCTGAAGGTAATGAACTGTCGATGTTTTGGGCTGAGACCCTTTGTCAGGATTGGAGAGGAAGGGGACAGAAGGCAGAGTAAGAAGGTGGGGGTGAGGGGAAGGAGTACCAGCTGGCAGGTGTTAGGTGAGACCAGGTGAAGGGGGAGGTGGGTGGGTGGGTGGAGGAATGAAGTAAGAAGCTGGAAAGTGATAAATGAAAGAGGTAAATGGCTGAGGAAGGAGGAATTGAATAGGAGAGGAAGATGGGCAATGGGAGAAAGGGAAGTGGTGGGGGGGGGGGGAACCAGAGGTCTGTGATGGGCAGATGAGGTGAAGAGAACAGGCAAGAGGGTAATCAGGATGGGAAATGGAAAAAGAGTAAAGGGGAGAGGAGAAAAGTCATTGGAAGCTAGAGACGTAGGAGATCATGCCATTAGGCTGAAAACTACCCAGATGGAATATGAGGTGCGGTTCTTCCCACCTGTGTTTGGCCTCATGATGGCATTGGATGGAGCCCTGATCAGCTATTTTAGAATGGGAATATGAAGTCAAATTGAAATGGGTAGCCACCAGGAGATCCTGATTTCTGTGAAGGACAAGTGAGAGTTCTTGACAAAGTGGTCCCCCAGTCTGCATCGGCCCTCAATGTAGAACAGGGTGTACTGGGAACACTTTATACTTATGACTGTGAGGGTAAGCGCAGTTCCAATACCATATTTAAGTTTGCTGGTGATTGTTGGCTAAATCTAAGGTGGTAATAAATCAGCATTCAGGAGGGAGACTGAAAGTCTGGCTGAGTGGTGCCACAACAACGACCTCTCACTCAAAGTCAGCAAAACCAAGGAGCTGATTATTGACTTGAGGAGAAGGAAACCAGAGGTCCATAGACCAGTCTTCACCAGGGGATTAGAGGCAGAGAGGGTCAGAAACTTTAAATTCCTTGGTGTTAGCATTTCAGAGGATCTGTTCTGGGCCCAGTACACATGTAAATGCCATAGCAAAGACAGCACAGCACCACCTTTACTTTACTAGAAGCTTGCAAAGATTTGTCATTTCATCTAAAACTTTGACAGACTTCTATAGAGGTGTAGTGGAGACCACATCACAGCCTGGTATGGAAACACCAATGCCCCTGAATGGAAAATCCTACAAAAACTACTGGATACGGCCCAGTCCAGCACAGGTAAACCCCACCCCGCCATTGAGCACATCTACAGAGGGCTGTTACAGGAAACTACATCCACCATCCAGGCCATGTTCTCTCTTTCCTCACTGCTGCCAACAGGATGAAGGTACATGATCCTCCTCACACCACTAGTTCAGGAACAGTTACTACTCAACCATCAGGCTCTTGAACCTGAGGGGGTAATTTCACTCAGCTCGTCACTGTCTATGGATGCACTTTCATAAGTCCACAAGACCATGAAACATTGCAGCAGAATTAGGCTACTTGGCCCATCTGATCGTGGCTCAGTTATTTTCCTCTCAACACCATTCCCTTGCCTTCTCCCCTAACCTTTCATGCCCAGACTTTTGTCTTTTGTACATTGGTTGTGGACTTGCATCTGTTGCCACACCCTATTAGCAAATCTGCCATCTACAACAATTTTTAAAGTAAAGATGAAAGATTAGCTTTAATTGTCTTATGTACATCAAAACGTACAGTGAAATGTGCTATTTGTGTCAACAATCAGCACAGTTCAAGGATGTTCTGTTGACATCGCCATGCTTCTGGTGCCAACATGACATGCCCTCACTTATTAACCCTAACCCTACATCTTTGGGATGTGGGAGGAAACTGGAGCATTCTGAGGAAACCCACTTGGTCAGAGGGAGAATGTTCAAACTTCTTACAGTCAGCAGTGGCAAATGAACCATGATCTCAGGCAATTTAAAGCTTCGCTACTGTGCCACTCTGCAAAGAGGTGGGTGACTGTCACTACCCCACCACAGCCAGCCCAACCACAATGTACACTGCTGGTGGGATTTCTTCTGTACAGGAGGGATCTGAGTGAGAAGCCCCTTCTCAGCATTCACACCCCCGGCGCTGGTTCACAGACCGGGGACGGGACGGGACGGGACAGTGAGTGGTTGAGGAACAGCAAGGGCCAGAGTGAGGGTGTTACCGTACTGTGGGATATCGAGGTCTGGAAAAAATAGTTTGATTAGTGAAACTATGTTTACGTTCATTGTCATTCAAACAAATGAAATAACTTTCCTCTTGGCCCATGTTGTAAGTCACAGTACATATATCACTTATCAAATATATCAACTCAATAATATTAACATGATAAAAATATTCTATAGATGTACAAGTTGACATAAAGAGCATATACGACATATAGTTAAATAATAAACAGCGTAATAGTACTGCCGCAGTCATAAATATTGTGTATTGGGTGGTAACAGAGTGTTCAGGAGTCTCACAACCTGGGGGAAGAAGCTGTTACCCAGCCCTAATGAACTTTACAACTGTCCTCTTCCGCTCTCCTTGCCCACAAATTGTCCAGAAAATGAAAACAAACAGAATGCTTTGGGATTGGGCCAGAGGGACCTGTTCCACGCTGTATCTCTAAACAAGAGAAATAAAGTAAAGTAAATATTACCTTTGAACAATGCTTGCAAAATAATTGTGTCAAACTCCTCCACTCCCTCCTGGTCTGCATTGTAGACTGTCATCAAATGCTTGTTTTCAACGATCTTCTCCACCTATGAGTCAGAATACATCTTTAGCTTATCCAGGACCCCTCAGATTACGTTCTGCGTCCATTCAGAGTCCTCCAAGATCCCATCATGCCTTGTAGCAGTCAGCTCCATGGTGACACCTTGAACCCCTGATGGCATCACCAGCCAAGAGTGTTATGGCCTTCTCAATCCTAGCTAAGGAACAGCCTTGTTCATTTGGTGTGAGGCTGATGGGTGAAATATGCTCAACTGGAGAAGGAAAGAGAGAGACTAAGAAAGTCAACAAAGTTGAGGAGCAGAGAACCAAGTGCTGATAAATTGGTTTAGTACAGATGAAACTTAACGCCCTTAGACTCAGCAGGCAGCAGAGAAGTGCGTGCTAGGTAACCACACCTGTCCATGCTGACCACGATGTCTGTCTATTAGGCCTGTAACCATCTCCTTTCTTGTCCAAACGCCCTTTAAATGCTATAAATGTACTCACCTCTACCACCTCCTCAGACAGTTTGGTCCTTATACCCACCACCCTCTGTATGACAAACTGGCCCCTCTGATCCCAGCATGAATATGGTGGGAGAGGAGCCTAATTCTGTGATGCTATTCTGCACCCAGGGGTGATATAGGAAAATGGGCGAAGAGAGTATGGGGAACGAAATAGGATGGAGAAAAAGGTAGAGAAAAGAAAAAGATAAAGAAGGAAGGAGAAGAAAATAGAACAGAGACCATCTCTCCTTTGTCACAGACGATGAAATCCTTTAAGCCTACCCTGGTGAGCTGATCGTTTAACATCTAAGATGGCACAGCACATCCTACCATTGATGCTGCCCTCACCTGAATCTTTCCCATTTCCAAGACATCCGTGTTCATACCATCTTTCCACCACCTTAACAGAGTTAAGAGTTCCTTTTGTCCTCACCTACCACCCACCCCACAAGCCTCCACATCCAACACATCGTTCTCCGCAGCTTCCGCCGTCTTCAACGGGATCCTACCAGCAAAACAGCGTTACTTCCCCCCCCCACCCCCACAACTCTCCACTTTCCACCGGGATTGCTCCCTCCATAATTTCCTTGTAAATTCATCCCTCCCACTAATTCTCCCTCTGGGCAGAAATGCGACACATTCCGGTGAGGCAGCACTTCGCCTGTGAAGCTGTTGGGGTCGTCAATTGTACTCGGTGCTGCCAATGTACACTGGTGAGACCTAACGCAAACGTGGGGACCGCTCTGTCAAGCATCTCCGCTCCATCCGCCAAAAGCGGATTTTACAGGGGCCAGCCATTTTAATTGTTATCCCTATTCACATTCCAATACGTTGGTCTTCTTCTGCAAAGTTAATGCCACCCTCAGGGCACAGCAGCCACACCTCATGTTCTGTCTGGGTACCGTCCACCCCACAAACATTGATTTCTTCTTCCAGTAATTTTTTTTTCTTTTCCCCTCCCACCTCCCTTTTCTTCGATTCGCCCCCCACACTCTGGCCCCTTACCTCTTCTCACCTGCCTATCACCTTCCCCTGGTGACCCTCCTTTGCTTTCTACCACGGTCCACTCTCCTCTCCTTCTTTTGCAGCCTTTCACCTTTCTCACCCACATGCCCTCACCTATCACCTTCTGCTTGCCTTCCTTCCCCCTGGTCCCCATCTTCTCGTTCTAGCTTCTTCGCCCTTCCTTTCCAGTCCAGATGAAGGGTCTCAGGCCAGAAAGTCTACTGTTCATTCATTTCCATCGTTGCTGCCTGACCTGCTCCAGCACATGCTGTGTATTTTTTGGGTGTTTTGGTTGTTAACACATATTTTGCAGTACGTTTTGATGTAAATCTGAATAAACAAATGCCCTGTTGAAAATATCCTGATTGGTTGTATCATGCCCTGGTACGTGCACAGGAAAGAAGGAAGCACTTTTCTGTTCTCTTCACTGGCGTGTATAATTTGGGTGTAATTTCTATCCTACCTGCACATGATGCTGCTGAAAGCAGGTTCTTCATTCTACCTGTGCACATGACAATGAACTCTACCTAACTTGGTGTTGTATCCACTGATACAGCTAAGCCCTAGCTGACAGCTTGAATATTGAAAGGCCTAGATAGAGTGCACTTGGTAGAAGGAATAAATACATAGATCATTTTCTAAACAAGGTACAAATTCAGAAATCGGAGATGCAGAAGGCCTAATGAGTTCTGGTGCAGCATTCCCTGAAGGTTAACTTGCAGGTTGGGTCAGAAGTAAGGTAGGAAAATGCAATATTAGTATTCATTACAAGCAAACTAGAAAATTAAAATAAGGAGGTAAAACTGAGACTCCATAAGGCATTGGTCAGACCACACTTGGAGTATTGTGAGACAGTTGTAGCTACCTTATCTAAGAAGTTGGAGAGGGTTCAGAGGAGGTTTACACGAATTATCCTGGGAATGAAAGATTAATACAAGGAACATTTGATGGTTCTGGGCCTGTACTCGCTGGTGTTTCAAAGAATGAGGGGGAATCTCATTGAAAGCGAATTGAATATTGAAGGGCCTAGTTAGAGAGGATGTGGGGGAGTCTAGGACAGGAGGGCACAGCCTCAGAATACAAGGATGTCCCTTTTGAACAGAAATGATGAGGAATTTCTTTAGTCAAAAGGTTGTGCAACTATTGAATTTATTTCCACAGATGGTTGTGGAGGCCAAGTCATTGGGCCTATTTAAAGCAGAGGTTGATAGGTTCTGAATTAGTAAGGCTGTCAAGGGTTATGGGGAGAAGGCTGGACAACTCAACTGGGGTTGAGAGGGATAATAAATCAGTCGTGGTGCAGACTTGTTGGGCTGAACGGCCTAATTCTGCTCCTGTGACATATTTTTATGGCTCCTACTCATGAACTTGCTCCCTGTCTCACCCTCCCCAGACATCCTCGCCGCGGTCTTACCAGCTTCACCAGGCCAGGGACATCTTCAGGAGCAGCAAACTTTTGCAACCACTCTTCCGCGTGGCATCTCAAAGTTTCCGCTGTGAACGACTCTGCTATGACCTCAGCCAAGAAACTTGCAATCCCTCCCGAACCTGCCAGGATGAGCCAAGGAATGTTGTTCTTTGTGGCTTCATATATTCTCTAGTACAACCAGGGAATATTAGTCAGATAAGACACAACTGCTCAATGCATAGACCCAGCTGTTCCTTTTCTCACAAACACTTCCACCCGGTACATGCACTCTTTTGACATTAGCCAATGGTCAACCAACTTGAAGTGAAGACGGTGGCTAATGCAGCATCTATGGCATATCCCTTAGTAGCCCAAGACATATCCCTTTCCTCTTCTTTGAAAGTCACTTCCATCCATTGTTATTCTCCCGACTCAGTCCTCCAAACCAAATTCACACTCCCAGTCCTGCCCTGCTGATTTCACCCCCAGAAGCCCCTTCAGAGAAACAGAATGGATTCCATCTCACCTCCAGCATGTTGATCCCTCCTTGAATCAGCATGCACAGCACTGGGATCTCAATGCTCCCTCTCCCTGAGGAGAAACATAGACAGATACAGCACAAAGCTCTTACATGCACAAGGGGTTAATGGTTGGCATGCTGGATGTCATAGTTCGGGAGATGGTTGTGGACCACATTTGTGGATTAAAGTGTTTGCACTCTGGGAAAAGTGCCGAGGTATGTCACCAGTTTTCTCTTTACAGTTTGCCACCTGTGTCCCTGTCGATCATGGTCGGGTCACGTCCTGTGAGGTTGCTATGGATAATAATGCCCAGAGTGAAGACTGGCAACTGACATGAAATTCTGGGCAGCGTGGTGGCATAGCTGTCATAGCATCATGCTTTACAGAGCCAGCTATAAAATCAGGGTTCAATTCTCACCACTGTCTGTAAAGAGCTTGTACATTCTCCTCATGATAGCCTGTGTTTCTCTGGGTGCCACGTCCCAAAGACAAATAAGTTAAGGTTGCTGAGTCATGGGCATGCTATGTTGTTGCCGGAAACATGACTCACTTATGAGCTGTCTGTCAGAAACCTTTTAATTTGACACAAATGATGTATTTCACTGCATGTTTCAAAGCGCATGTGACAAACAAAGCTAATCTTTAACCTTGCATGACTCTTTCAGGCCATTGGGTCACAGAGTTATGGAGTTAGGCAGCATGACACCAGGCCCTTTGTCCCAACAAATATCTACCTGAGCTAGTGCCATCTTACCATATCCCTCAAAGCTTTTTCTGCCCATGTACTCGTCCAAATGTCTTTCAAACACTGTAATTGTGCCTGACTTTAGCACTTCCTCTGGCGATTATTCTGAACACCCACTGCCCTCTGTGTGAAAAAACTGCTCTACTTTAAATCTTTCCCTTCCCTACCTTAAGTCCATGCCCACTGGTTTTAGACCCTCCTATTCTGGGGAAAAGACTCTGTCCATTTAGCTTATCAATCCCCCTTTGATTTCCTGTAGGTTCATCCCTCATTCTCATAAACTCAGATCCTTAGCCTATCCACTCTCTCCTTCTAACTCAAGCCCTCCAGTCACAGTAACATTGCTCCAGATTAATAATGCCCTTGGAATAGAGTCACAGGGTCACACTGCACATTTCTCATTGGCTGAGACTGACTGAGTGGGCCATCAAACAGCAGTTTACACCAATCTTGCACTGGCTTCTATTTAATTCTGAAGTGTTGCCGTTCTGATCTGTTCTGTGGATGAAGTCAGTTTTTTGTATTATGGGTGTAGCACGGTACATCCTTAGGTTGTGTTGTTGTTAACACAAGTGATGCATTTCCCTGTTTGGTTCAATGCACAGGTGATAAATAAGTGAATCAGGATCTCAATCTGATATGTATTTGGTGTCGTGTCATGTTTGTCATCTGATTTGTAATGTCAGGCCTGTAATGTGAAATGTGCAGAGTGTAATCAGCCTGAAGAAATGCAAAGGGACATCTAAAAACTGGGAAGACACTGCACTCGATAGATCCACCCGGAGGAAATCTGTTCAACAGGGAGCAGCCCTATGAGATCGACCTTCGCTGTATCGCAGAGGACAAGCGGCAGCTGTGAAAGGAGAGAGTGAGCAACCAAAAGACCCAACAACTAATCACAGCCACCACTTACTCTTGCATCAGAATACCTAGATCCCGGATCAGCCTCCACGGCTACCTGTGTACCTACCAAATGGCAACTCCTTAGGAGAATGTCATAGTCGACTTGAGTGATTACACTTCTACTACTGCTAGTGTGTAATGTCTGATCGGCAATGTGTTGTCCGGTGTTCAGTGAGGAACATTTGGTGTTTGAAGTCTTTGAGACCTGGTGTGTCCCATCACAGCACGACATCAATTAGGGTGTGTGTGTGTGTGTGTGTGTGTGTGTGTGTGTGTGTGTGTGTGTGTGTGTGTGTGTGTGTGTGTGTGTGTGTGTGTGTGTGTGTGTGTGTGTGTGTGTGTGTGTGTGTGTGTGTGTGTGTGTGTGTGTGTGTGAGATCTCAGTTGCATAATACCCAGCTGTGTTATCAGCCTGCAATGTATGGAACAGTACCGGCCTTTCAGCTCCTGATGTTGTCCTGACCTTTTAACCTGCTCTCAGATCAATCTAACCCTTCCTATAGTCCTCTATTTTTTTCCATAATTTGCTTAGTGAAGAGAAATTAAATGTCCCTAATGTATCTGCCTCTACCACCACCCCATGGACCCACCACTCTCTCTGTAAAAACCCTACCTGTGAGATCCCCCCCCATATTTTCCACCAAAAATTATGCCCACTCATTTTAGTTCATTCATGTTCAAGCTTGTTGTCATACATCCAAATGAAGCAACATTCCCCCAGAACAGAGTGCACCAACAAGACATACATCACACTCGGCACATAAACCAAGATATTACCATAAGCAAGTTAATAAAATATCATTTAAAGTACATGTAGTACGCAGCGCAGGAACACAGCTCCCAGTCCTAGTGACGAGATCTCGGTGCTGGCTGAGGATTGATGAGACTCTGAGAATGATACCTCTAGCTGTCCACCCAATCTATGCCTATCTGTGATCATAGATCTGACCTTGCACACTTTGCCGAGGTTACCCAAGGTAGGCACATTCAGAAAATCAGGAGGCATGGGAGCCAGGAAAGTCTGGCTGTGTGGATTCCGAATTGTCTTGCCGAAGGTGTTGGTAAAAGGAGCAGATTCCGTCTGGAATGCGCCTCTTTTTACTGCGTGTGCAAACCGTGAATTTGTGCGAATTCTGGTGACCATCTAGCACGATCGTTTTACAGCACCAGAGATTACTGATCGGGGTTCAAAACCTGCAACAGTATAGATTTCCTCCGGGTGCTCCAGATTCCCTCCCGCATTCCAAAGATGTACGGCTTAGAGTTATTGAGTTGTGGGCCCGAAGCGTGGCTGCCCGCAGAACATCACAAATAGTGATGCAAAAGATGCATTTGACTGCATGTGTTGATGAATATAGCTGATGCTTTTTTTAGGGTGTGATGTCTCGTTTGGAATGCCCTGTGTGAGAAGTACTCTGGGGGTGCATGCTTCCATCTCACCACGAGGTTTGGCAGTGTCAGAGTTCCTGCGTGACATCCACACACCTTCACAAAGTGAATGCCTGTGGAGCGCCAAGAAGAGGTTGGTTCAGTATCCCGGAATCTCCGGAGGGTGACGAGTGAGAGTGAGGGAAGGTGATCCCTAGAGTTTTGTCTATTATCCCTTGAATGGTGAGGCAATTTATGGTGCTGTTGAAAATGGAGAAAGACTTGGAGAAAACAAGAAGGAAATGGCCTGTCCCAGTGGTCAAGGGGAGCGAAACAAATTGCTTCACTGTGAGAATACGTACCGCCAATTCCTGTCCTCTGGGTCAGTATGTGTTTCTCCAGACGAGCTTGGAATTGGATCTCACCGCCCATCTGATTGTTGGTGCCGTTGTCCACCAGAAGGAAGGCAGAGTAGTTGTCATCCAGGGCGTACTGCGCCTCCGTGTCGTTGGTCACCGTGTACCTCACAGGAAAGGAGCCCTGGGCAGGTGAGAGCCAGTCCTGGCCTTGGAGATACACTGCCAAACACCCTGACTCCCACATTCACACTCACACTCCCATTCCAGCTCACAATCATAAACATGAGAACGTCTGCGGACGCTGCGAATCCAGAGCAACTCACACAAAACGCTGGAGGAACTCAGCAGGTCAGGCGGCATCTATGGGTAAGAGGAAACAGTAGACGTGTGGGGCTGAGACCCTTCTTCAGTACTGAGAAGGAAAGGGGTAGATGCCAGAGTAAAAAAGGTGGGGGGGGGGGGGGAAGAGACTAGCTGGAAGGTGACAGTGAGGCCAGTGGGAAGGAGTCGGATTTGTTTACTGGAACAATAAACTGATATTCATGCCATCAGGTTGGAGGTACCCAGATGGAATATAAGGTGTTGCTCCAGCACCCTGAGGGTAGTCTCCTCTTGTGCCAAGGCGAATAATAAACAAAACCCAAGAAATCACACCCTCACCCTTACTCATCACTTTGGAATAGGAATGGAAATGTAATTAAAATGTTTGGCCACCAGGAAATCCCACTTCTGGCAGATGGAGCGGAGGTGCTCGACGAAGTGGACCCCCAATTTATGACGGGTCTCACCAGTGTAGAGAAGGCTGCATCCACAGCACTGGACACAATGGACGACCCCAGCAGATTCACAGCTGAAGTGTTGTCTCACCTGGAAGGACTGTTTAGAGCCCTGAGTGGAGGTGAGGGAGCAGGTAAATGGGTAGGTGTAGCACTTTGGCCAGTTGCAGGGATAAGTGCCGGGAGGGAGGAATGGACTGGGGAATCATGGAGGGAATTATCCCTGAAAGCAAGGGGGGAAGGTATAGATATGTTTAGTGGTAGGATCCCTTTAGAGATGGCAGAAGTTGCGGAGGATAATGTGTTGGATGCAAAGGCTGATGGCGTGCTAGGTAAGGACAAGACAGTCTCTATTGCTATTAAGGGAATGGGAAAATGGATCTGGTGCAGATGTTTGGGAAGTGGAGGAGATGTAAGGGAGGGCAGCATTAATAGTAGAGGGAGGGAATTCCCTTTCTTTAAAGAAGGAGGACATCTCTAACTTCCTGGAACGGAAAGTCACATCCTGAGAACACATTCAGTGGAGGCAAAGAACTTGAGAAAAACAAACAACTTGTTTACAGAAAATGGGGTGGGAAGAGATAACCATGGGAATTTAAGGATGAGGTGGAAGTTAGAGGCAAAGTTGATAAAATTGACAAGCTCAGCATAGGTGCATGAAGCAGCACCAACACAGTTTTCAATGTAGTGAAGGAAGAGTTGGGGAGTATAACCAGGGAGCATAGACTGTTTTACATAGCCAACGAAGAGACAGGCATGGCTGGGCCCATGGTTACTCCTTGAGTCTGGAGAAAGTGTGAGGAGCCAAAGGAAACATCGTTCAGGCTGAGGACCATATTGAGGTAATGGAGGGGGATTGATTGGTTCTTTTGTCAAGAAAGAAACAGAGAGCTCTGAGGCCTGCATGATGGGGGATAGAACTATACAGGGACTGGACGTCCATGGTGAAGATGAGGCAGTCAGGGCCAGAGAATTGAAAGTTACTGAGAAGACTGGACATGAGAAGACTGGACATGAGAAGGTGGGAAGGGACTGAACCAAGGGGGACAGAACGGAATTGAGATATGGGGACATAAGTTCAGTAGGGCTGGAGTAGCAGAGACAATAGACCTACTCGGACAGTCTAGTTTGTGGATCACACACACACACGCACACACACACACACACACACACACACACACACACACACACACACACACACACACACACACACACACGCATGCACACGCACACGCACACGCACACACACACACCCATTCAGACATATTCACACTCCCATTCTCACACTCGCTCCATTTCACACATATTCACACTCTCATTCTCACACTCCTATTCCCACACTCAGCCCCACTCACATTCACACTCACACACACTCACACACTACATCCCTTTAACACATATTCACACTCAAGTTCTCATTCACATTCCCATTCTCACTCACACTCGCAGTCCTATTTCCCCATTCAGTCCCACCCATTCTTGCTCATACTCACTGACACTATCGTTTCTCCCACACTCACTCCCTTTCCCACACACGCTCACATTCCCATTCTCACTCATTCTCCCATTCCTATACTCACACACAATCCCATTTTCACAGACATGTACACACCCACACACACATTTACTGTGCTAATGTTACCTTGGGGTTCACAAGACAATTCCTATTGTACACCATTCCCCATGGTGCGATTGCCATGGCGACCACCTTGGTGGAAGTGTGGGTGCTTGCGGTGGTGTGATCACGCACTGCCTCGCCAACGTATTTTCCGATGCCCATCTGGAGCCCACTCGTCATGATCCAGGCTCCTGCCAGACAGGGCAAAACCAGGAGACGAGAATGAGTGACAGAGTCCGACTGAGAACTGCAGCGAAGTGCAACAACCCACAGCTAACGACAGAGACGATCAGTTCCGTTTACTGTACCTTGCATCATTCGTCCCAAAACCCTTCATAGCAACCTCCAATAAACCGCTCTCTCATCATTTGAATGTACTGACAGTTCAGCATCAAATTTATTTGTCCCTTTTCCATGCTGCCCTTAAACACCTTTTAAAATCTCTGAGGCACTTCCAAAATTCACTTTAAATTCCATAAGACCATATGACATAGGAGCAGAATTAGGCCATTTGGCTTATTGAGTCTGCTCGGTGATAAAGTCATAGCTGAATTATTTCCATTGCCTTGCCTTCTCCCTGTAACATTGACACACTTACGGGATAAGAACCTGGTTTAAATATACCCAACGGTTTGTCATCCACAGCCAGCTGTAACAATGAATTCACAGATTTACCACCCTCTGGCTAAAAAATTCCTCATCTCCATTCTAAAGGGATGTCCGTTCATTACGGGGCTCTGCTCTCTGGTCCTAGATGCTGCCACTATTGAAAACATCCTCTCCATCGTTCAATATTCGATAGGGTTCAATAAGATCTCACCTCGTTCTTCAAAGTTCCAGTGAGTACAGGCCAAGAGACCTCAAATATGCCTCACATGTTAACCCTTTCATTCCTGGGACCATTCTCATAAACCTGCTTTGGACCCACTCCAATGTCAGCATGTCCTTTTTATAGATATGGGGCTAAAAACTGTTCACAATACTCCAAGTGAGGTCTGGCCAATGTCTTACAAAGCCTCAGCATTATATCCTTGCTTTTATATTTCAGTCCTCTCAAAATCAATGCCAACATTACATCTTCCTTATTATCCGCTCATCCGGCAAGTTAGTCTTTAGGGAATCCTGCACAGGGGCTTCCAAGTCCCTTTGCCCCTCTGATTTTTGGGAATCCTGCGCTAGAATCCAAATCCCTTTGCCCCTCTGATTTTTGGGAATCCTGCACTAGGACCCAAGTCCCTTTGCACCTCTGATTTTTGGGAATCCTGCGCTAGAATCCAAATCCCTTTGCACCTCTGATTTTTGGGAATCCTGCACTAGGACCCAAGTCCCTTTGCACCCCTGATTTTTGGGAATCCTGCACTAGAATCCAAGTCCCTTTGCACCCCTGATTTTTGGGAATCCTGCACTAGAATCCAAATCCCTTTGCCCCTCTGATTTTTGGGAATCCTGCACTAGGACCCAAGTCCCTTTGCACCCCTGATTTTTGGGAATCCTGCACTAGAATCCAAATCCCTTTGCCCCTCTGATTTTTGGGAATCCTGCGCTAGAATCCAAATCCCTTTGCTCCTCTGATTTTTGGGAATCCTGCACTAGGACCCAAGTCCCTTTGCACCTTTGATTTCTGCATCTGCATCCCATTTTGACCTACACCTGTATTCTTTCTACTCACTGGACGACCAGACACTTCCCTGCACTGTGTTCCGTCTGCTTCTTCTTTGCCCGTTCTCCTGATCTGTCTAATCCTTCCGTAGACTCCCTGCTTCCTCAACCACTTACTCGGATTCCTGGAAAACTTATCAAAGCCCCATGTAACATCTAACAAAATGTGAAATATACAATTGTCTGGAAATTCAGTCAACAACCTTTCGTTTTTTTTAGTCAATAAACAACTTGTGAAGTGTTGCCTGTGCATTGCAGGAACGATGGCAGCTAATACGGTACAGCAAGCTCGCATGGTAGCCTGAGTGAACAGTGGCGGTAGGCACACCCTGCAGCTGGGGTGTTTCAACGGCAGTCAGCGAGGCCACCTTTGGAATATTAAGTGCAATTTTGGACAGTCTGCTGCGGGAAAGCTGCCATGAAGGTGAAAAGAGTGCAGACGAGATTTACAAAGCAGTCGCTGGGACTGGAGGGACTGAGTTATGGAGAGAGGTTGAGGGGGTTGGACTTCATTCAGTAGAGCATAGGAAAATGAGGGGTGACTTTGCAGAGGAGCAGAGGTAGGGTGGATGCACACAGTCTTTTCCCCAGACCTGGGGAATCAAGAACCAAACAACACGGGTTTAAGGTGAGAGGGGAGAGATTTAATAGGAACCTGAACAACATTTTCACCTCGCGAGTGGTCCAGATGTGGAAGGAGCTACCAGAGCAGGCACATTAATAACATATACAGGCTCTTATAACCATATAACCATATAACAATCACAGCACGGAAACAGGCCATCTTGGCCCTCCTAGTCCATGCCGAACCCTTAATCTCACCTAGTCCCACCTACCGGCACTCAGCCCATAACCCTCCACTCCTTTCCTGTCCATATACCTATCCAATTTTACCTTAAATGACACAACTGAACTGGCCTCTACTACTTCTACAGGAAGCTCATTCCACACAGCTATCACTCTTTGAGTAAAGAAATACCCCCTCGTGTTTCCCTTAAACCTGCCCCCTAACTCTCAAATCATGTCCTCTAGTTTGAATCTCCCCTACTCTCAATGGAAACAGCCTGTTCACGTCAACTCTATCTATCCCTCTCAAAATTTTAAATACCTCGATCAAATCCCCCCTCAACCTTCTACGCTCCAATGAACAGAGACCTAACTTGTTCAACCTCTTGGAGAGGTTTAGAGGAATATAGGTCAACAGCAGGCAGTGGGAATGCTGGTCACCGTGGATTAGTTGGGCTGTGCAGCCTCTTTCCAGGCTGTATGATTCTATAGAAAGCTAATTGTCTGCCTTGGACCCAAACCTTCTCCTGAGACGATGATGTCACACCAAATTTTGCCCATTTTCGTGACGGTGAACTGCTTATTGATTTGCACTTTGAAGAGCATCAACCCCAGAAGGAACCAGCAGTAAGAAGTGGCCTCACCAGTGCTTTGTGCAGCCTTGACTAGGCCCTGACGAAGAATGTCCTTCAACCAGGCCTTCACCTTCAGCTCCGCGTCTCCACCCACCACAGAGACGACCAGGTTGGGAGGGGTGAACTTCCAGGACTGTGTGATCAGGTGGTAGATAATGGCCGGATTTGTGTCCGAAGAAAGTCGTACAAACTGTGAATGAGACAGGAAATTAATAATGTTTACACGTTTGTAGCACTGTTCTCATCTCTGGATGCCTCAGACCAATGCTGTTCTTCTCAACTATGGTCACTGTCAAAAAGCAGGAAATATGACAGCCAGATACATGCACAGCAAGTTCCCACAGACAGTGTGGTAATCATAACCAGGTAGACTTCAAATTCATGTAAGTGAAGGGTGAATCTGAATCTGGGTCCAAATCTACAAGACTTCTCTTCAAGATGTCCCTATTTAATTAAGGGTTGGCACAATGGCACAGCAGGTAGAGCTGCTGCCTCATAGCGCCAGAAACCTGGGCTCAAACCTGACCTCTGCCACTGTCTGTGTGGAGTTTGCACGTTTTGCCTATGGATAAATATGCTTTCTATACCCCTCAGACATCTGATTTCGTGGGGTTAATTGGCCACTGTAAATTGACCTTAGTGTATAGGTGAGTGACAAATTCTAGAAGGATTGAATAGGAATGTGGGAAGGATAAGATATGGGATTAAAGTATTTATTTTATAGTAACAGTAACAGGCCCTTCACCCAATGAGCCTACACTCGTAACCTTCTCACCTTGGCTCACAACAAATTAGACTTGTTAGCTTCCGCTGAGTAACAGCCGCATAAACTCAGCAATGCATGGGTAATGGTGAGACAGCCATCTCCAATAAACAACACACGCTTAGGGTCAGTGTGATTCAGGTTCAACAACAACAGGAAAGTTGGAATGCTCCAATGAGAGAACGAAAGTTATGGTGAATGCTGTATAGATACTGCCCCATGCAAAAGTTATTGTTCACCAGGAAATTACAGAATTCACAATGGCATAAAATTAAAGTGGAAGTATATTTACAAATTTTTCAGCTTTAACAAAGAGTTAACAGGAAAAGGGCCCATTAGGGTTAAACCTGTCTATAACGTGCACATGAACATTAAAGCTCATTGCTGGGTAGTCCGGTGCTTCGCTTTAATTACTCACAGCACTGAACCCACGTCCTGCTTTAAAACCACCCGCCACAGTTTGAACTTCCCTTGAATTTTGTTACAAACTAGCTGGCTGATTCAGTAGTATTGGCATTTCCTCTTTGGAGCCATTTGTCTGCACAAAAATCTTCTTCCAACGCTGTCTGTCCTCTACGCTGGGTTCTGCAAGCATCTTGTGCTCTTCTCCACTCTTCACTTCTCCCCCAACTCCTGCAGAAAGACCCAAAACCAACCCACGTTCTCCTAGAAATTTGATGCTGCCAACATGTTATCAAGACAAACCTGACTGGATGACACAACATTCCTAAGTGGGTCAAATGACTCCTTATCTTAACAGAAACCAAAATACAGGACAGTAAAGTTTGATTAACAGAACACAGAACACTGCGTTTTACAGAAAAGTTGCAAAAAGTAAAATACCCAACAGGATAACTGCAGTAATGCAATAAAACATGTTCTTAACCAGGGTATTAAATTCACACCCCCCCCCCAACAAAAATAGTCATGTTCTCATGACTTTGAAACTTATTACACCATTACTAATAACATAGTATTCAAATGAATGTTGTGATTACAGGACCTCCAATCCACTTGTAAATGGAAGTAACATATCTCACCATTGGGAATAACACAGACGTATTACATATCAGTCAGCCCATTTGGAGGTTTCCTGACTCTCTGAAAGCTTCTTATCTCAATTTCAGCTTCTTCAGTCTTAGCCACTCCGTGTGACCGTTCCTCTTAACTTGGAGATGCCTCGCCCGTCTGTCACTCGTACCTTCCTGCAGCTCAGTTCCTCCTTACCCCTGACTGAATTCAGCTTCTAATCCAATTATATTTGAGCCCAGTTGCCCTTCACTGTCTAATATCATGCCCAGCTGTCTCATCCACACCCCCCCCCCCAAAATAGATCCAGGTCCGGACTGGAAGAGTCAGATGTCCCTTCATCAACTTTTGGGAAGTTTACATAAGGTAGGGTGTACCACATTCCCATTTCTTCATCCTCTGAGTCTGCACAGGCTTCAGTGGGTTCACGGTTTCTTTTCAGATCTCTCCACTGAAATCACACTATTTTCTGGCTTATCCTCAGCTTCTTGCCTTTCTTTTCTGCTTCTCCGTTGCAGAGTTCTTTCACTCCATGTCAGACTCTGGGTCATGTGCACTCCCTGCCCTAGGGGTAAAAAGTGATACTGATGGAGAATTTTGACAGGGCCATTCCTATCTTCTGGCTTCAACCGGAACTCTGACAAATTTGGCATCTGGCTCTCCACTACATATGGCGTAGAGACCCAGTGGTCAGCCAATTTATGCTTCCCCTGTGGTCCCAAATTTCTTGTTAGATCTCTATCTCCAGGTATCAGTTGAGAGAACTTGATCATTTTATCATATCTCTTCTTCTTTCCTTGGTTTTGTTTGGTAGCCAAAACCACTGCCAGCTGATAAGCTTTTAGCAGTTCTTTCCTCATGTCAGACACATGCTTGAGATACAAGTTCTTCCACTGTTTCCAAAGCAAAGCTCCACAGGTAACCTCATTTCATCTAAGAACATCAAATAGTATGACGAGTAGCCAGTGGCTTCACTCTGAGTGCAGTTCTAACAGAGAATCAATTGTCCAATATGCTGGCCCCACTTGCTCTTTTTGTTGGCACCCAGAGTTCCTGTTGAATCTCTCAGGCTGAGTATCACCTTGTGGGTGATATGACGTAGTCCTTGACTTCTCAGCTCCAAGCATGCTCAATAACTGATGCATGAGCCAACTCTCAAAATCCCTTCCCTGATCAATGTGTATCCTTCTCAGGAGGACATAACAAATAAAATATTTCTCGCATAACACTTTTTCAACTGTGGGTGCTCTCTGATCCTTTGTGGGAAGGCTTGAGCACATCTGGTGTAGTGGTCAGTGATGACCAAGACATTCGCAGTATTACTAGAATGAGCCTCTATGGAAAGGAAATCCATATACACTAAATCAAGTGGTCCCATGCTTTGTAGATGAGACAAGGGAGCAACTCTCCCTCGAACTTGGCAACATATACAGCAGATAGTCACTTAAATTGTCTACCACGGCCCATTTCAATGCCAGAAACTCCAATTTGTGCACAGGGTAGTTCCATTTGGATGGTGACAAACAGGCCTCAACCTGTTACCTTGATCCTGATATAAAACGCCACCTAATCCTTCACGGCTACAGTCTGTATGTAGTACATACAGCAACTGGGGGTTTGCAAAGGCAAGCACAGGTGCTTTAGGCAATAACTCTTTCAGCATCTGAAAAGCCTCTTCACACTTTGCATCCCATCTTTCCCCGAAAGACTCTGAAGGCTAAGATAAACCTTGGCTTCTTCTCCCTTTGTTCTCCCTTTCTTCGCTGAGGGAGAGTAACCACACAGGAGATGATTCGAAGGGTGGTTTACTCTGGAGTAGTCCTTCACAAATCTCCAGTAGTACCCACAAAATCCAAGGAATGAACATAGGGGATTTACATTCTTGGACCTTGACCATGTTGCTCCTGCCTCTATCTTAGATGGATCCATAGCCACTCCAACTTAAGGGACTATATATATGAGACACTATATAGTTGACCAACATCTTACAGAACTGACACTTGTCCAATGACAGTTCTAACCTTTAGCTTTCAGGCAGACTAACACCTTCAGTAGTCTTGTCTCATTCTCCTCAAGAGTTGGACCCGAACTCTATGAGATCATCCAAGTACATCAGTACCTCAAATATTTCATTGTCTCCAACAGTCTGTTCCATGACATGTTGGAAAGTAGCAGGTGCTCCTGATATGCCCTGAGATGTCCTTTCATACTGAAAGAATCCAGGCAGACATATGAATGCCATCTTTTCTTCTTCTCTCATGGGTTTTTGATAATACCCACTTTTTAGATCTACACACTGAACCATTTGCTTTCACTTAAGTAGGCCAGAGCATTTTCAATCCATGAAACAGCATATTGGTCTGGGACTGTACATCTAATTCAGTGTTTGATAATCAGCATGCATTTGTACAGCACCTTCCCATTCTTTTTCCTCACAGAAACTATGGGTGATTCATGGGGACTCCTCAACTGAGTGGTAATTCCAACTTCCTTCAGTTTAAGCAGGTGCTTAACCTTTGCTGCTGCTAAGCACTGAGACCTCTCTCGGAAAGGCAATTTGCATCCCACGTCAGAGAGTAATATCTCTTCCTGAGATATTCCTGACAATCATTGTAATCTTGTTTACATAGACAGCCGAAGATCTCTGCAGTTCAGCTCTCACCAGCACTCTGCAGTTAAGCTTGACTCTTCTTCCTGATCATCCAGGGATTTCACCAGGAAGACCAAGGTGTTGGGCATTGCAGCAAATTTGGGGGTTCCTGTCACTCTAGCTACTCCTCCAGGATGTACATGACAAGTTTATACTGGGTATTCCACCTAGTTTCTCATTTATGCTCATCTTCCTGCTTTGTACCTTCTCAGAAGCAGCTCTGACCACAGGATGAATGAACAAGGTTTTCAAAAACTTCTCTCCATTTCTCTCCTTGCATGCTCCCATGAGACTTCTCAATGATTTGTTCTCACAAGAATGGAAGCTTCACCTTTTTTTGACCGGATCTGGGCAGCCCAACACTAATGAATCAATAGTTTCAGCTACTCCAACATCTGCTTCCAAAACTCCAGTTTCAACAAGAAGTAACCATCATATGGGTACTCATCAGCACTAAGCCCCAAATCTCAAGGGCACTGAGAGACATCAATGGTAAATGTGTCAAATACCAGTTGTAAAAGTATCTGTAGAGTAAAGTAACTGAGAACCTGTATCATGTAAGGCTCTAGCACAATCATCTTCAATCTGTATATGGATACATCAGAGTTTGTAAGCCTATAGGAGTAGTGTTTTGCACTTTAGTACTTGTGGTGATACACTGATTGGACCATGTTTGCTCCAGGACATTGTGCCATTCCATTACTGGGTCCCTCTGTAGTTTTCCCTCTTCTTTTTCCTGATTGATTAACCACTGATTTACTTTTCAAAGATTTTCCTGTCACTCACAGTTTCACTTGAAACGTCTATCTTCTCCACAGTTGTTACAGAAAATATTGATTATCTCCAGATAAAAAAGACTGTTTCAGCAGCATTCCTCTGCTTAGTAAGTCCTACAGGTGGGCTGGGTTTGCCAGTGAACTTGTCACATTTATCTGCAGTATTAGCAGATATCAACCAAGATACCTAGTTTTGCATGTTTTCACTTCATTTTGCAAAACCTCTACCTGTGTGGTGTCAGATTCAGTTTATTGTCATTTATAAACCACAAATACAATGCAGTTAAAAAATGAGACAACGTTCTCCGGAATGATATCACGAAAAAGCACAAAACAGACCACACAAGAAAAACCACATAAAGTTTGGTAATCCCCAATCCAGAGTCCGAAGAGGCTGCTGCGTATCGATATCGCGCTACCATCTTAGCACGCTCCCCGGAAAGGAGCTACAAACCCATCAGACAAACCTAAAGCTACAAGACCTACACAAAACCACATAGTTACATATAGTTATAGTTAACATATAGTTTCAACAGTGCAAAGCAATAATCTGATAACGAGCAGTCCGTGCACGTGAGTCTCAAAGTCCCGACAGCCCATCATCTCACGCAGACAGTAGAAAGAAGAAAAACTCTTCCTGCCATGAACCTCCAGCGCTGCAGTTTGCCGATACGGCACTTTGCGAAACCTGACCACAGCCAACTCAGAGTCCGTCCAAAAACTTTGAGCCTCCGACCAGCCCTCCGATACCGAGCACCATCTCTGCCGAGCACTTCGACCCTGGCCCCGGCCGCCATGCAGCAGGCAAAGCCAAGGATTCGAGGCCTTCCTCCCGGAGATTTTTCTGATCGCACAGTAGCAGTGGCAGTGAAACAGGCATTTCAAAAGTTTCAACAGATGTTCCTCCGTGCTTTACACGTCCATCCCCATCAAATCAGGATTGTACACGGCTCCCTACTTGACAGATAACAGATATTCATTCCTGGAGTGGCCGCTGCGTCGCACCACCATCTTGCAACAGTGGGCAAGGGCCACAACTGAAGACATTGCCTGACTGTTGGAATTATTCTGTTCCTCTAAAATATTTTCCTCCTCTCTTGCTCTCAAAGTAACTGAGTAAAATATGGAGGAGGGTGAGGATGGACCAGTTCAAAATTTAAATCAACAGCTGAAGGACATCAGACTAAGTCTTCCCCTCACTCCACAGAAAAAAGAACCTGTTTTTAAAATCTTCACCTTCAGCATATTCACCACATTCAGTTACATTCTCGGCAACTCTAAAGATATGAACTGGCCATGGCTGCCTCTCCAGGTACCCCTCTGCTATCAGGCAGTGTGAACTCAGTCATGTCACTGGTGGTGTGAACTAGCATGGCATTTTTACAACTGATTCATCTAAATGTCAATCAATCAGTGTAACTTTCCCCAATACTTCACAGAATTCACCATTCCATATAACATGTCATCAATAATTCTGGCAGAAACCTCACTCAGAACACAACTATTTTGAGTGGATAACTCCTTCTTGTTGCACCAGACCTTAATTCTGTATTAGAAGACCTTAATTATGATGCACTTAAAACACCAATTTAAACATAGGCTTAACCAAAATAAACCACTTCACCAATCTTTGTACAGCATTCATACATAATTTCATCCCAGATGAGCCCCCCAAAATGTAACCCTCTCACTGTGGCTCATAACAAATTAACTTCGTTAGCTATCTCTAGCTAACAGCCACGTGACTCAGCAATGTGTGAGTAATGGTGAGACTGCCATCTCCAACAAACACCAGTCTATGGTCGGTGTGATTCTGGTTCAACCAAACAGAAAAGTTGGAATGTTACATTGAGAGAATGAAGGTTATGGTGAATGCTGTATAGATACTGCTCCATACACAAATTATTGTTCACCAGGAAATAATGGAACTTACACTGACATAAACTTAAAGTGGAAGTATATTTACAAAGTTTTCAATTTTTAACAAAGAGTTAACAGAAAAAGGACCCATTGTGGTTAAACCCGTCTATAATATGCACTTGAACATTGGAGATCATTGCTGGGTAGGCAGGTGCTTCGCTTTAATTA
The DNA here is from genome assembly GCF_030144855.1 of Hypanus sabinus. Classification (NCBI taxonomy): domain Eukaryota; kingdom Metazoa; phylum Chordata; class Chondrichthyes; order Myliobatiformes; family Dasyatidae; genus Hypanus; species Hypanus sabinus. The sequence goes on along the minus strand of NC_082734.1, from coordinate 34,862,287 downwards.
CTCACGGCGCTGAACCTGCGTTTTGCATTAAAAACACCAGCCACAGTTTGAACTTCCCTCTAAGTGGGAAGCCTAGAAGTATTGCACTTCCTCAATGGAACCATTTGTCTGCACAAAGAACTTCTTCCAACGGTGCCTGTCCTTTGGGCAGGGTTCTGTGAGCATACTCTGTTGTGCTCTTCTCCGCTCCCCATTTCTCCCCCAACTCCTGCAGAAAGACCCTAAACCAACCCATGTTCTCCTAGAAATTTGATGCCGCCAATCTCTCTCGAATGTTTCATGGCATCCCATTGGCCAGAATATTATCAAGACAAACCTGACTGGCTGACACAACATTCCTGGTTCAAGTGACTCCTTATGTTAACAGAAACCAAAATACTAGACTGTAAAGTTTGATTATCAGAACACACTATGTTTTACGGAAAAGTTGTGGATAATAAAATACCCAACAGCGTAACTGTAGTAATATAATAAAACATGTTCTTAACCAGGGTATTACATAGCTGTTGACCAATTGACATACTAACTCGTCTGTCTTTGGAATATGGGAGGAAACCAGAGCACCCAGAGGAAAGGAACACATCACAGGGAGAACATGCAAACTCTGTACAGACAGTGGCAGAAATGTATGTGTGTGGCTGGTGCTGTAATAGTGTTACACTAACCACAACGTTACTGTGCCACCCCAGTAAGTAGGATTGATACAAATAGTAAAGTAGGATTAGTGGTTAATAGGAGCATGGACTTGATAGGCTGAAGGGCCTCTTTCCTGCTGTCTCTCTATGACTCTACAACTTGGTGCTACATGATATTACTTCCTCCCACTGGAGAGAACCGGCTCTCTTGGTTCCTCCAGAATATAATACCTCTCAGGATGCAGATCCCTCTCAGCCCACCAGGTTTTTGGTGTGGAGTTGTCTGGTGTCCAAGATGAATCAGGAATTTCCTAGCTGGGAGATGAGATTGCAACTGTAACAGAGACTCCTCAATGCGGATACCTCCATCTGTTGCTTCCCTCCTCTGCGTCCACAGTACAGAACTGTAATAGTTAGCGCAATTGCTTTACAGCAGCCGGATATAACCGGGGTTCACTGTCCGTAAGGAGCTTGTACATTCTCCCTGTGTTTGTGTGGGTTTCCTCTGGGTGCTCCAGTTTCCTCCCACATTCCAAAGGCACGTGGTTAATATAGGGTTAATGAGATTTGGGCATGCAACGTTGGAACCTGAAGTGTAGCCAACACTTGCAAACGTCCTGCAAAATCTTGGCTGATGTGATTTAATGCAAAGGATGTATTTCACTGTCCCAAGAAATCCAGCAGATGCTGGAAATCCTGCAAAGCAACACACACAAAATGCTGGAGGAACTCAGCAGGCCGGCAGCATACCTGGAACTGAATAAACCGTTGATGTTCTGGGCTAAGACTCAGTTTCATTTCCATAGATGCTGCCTGACCTGCTGAGTTCCTCGGCATTTGCTGTGTGTTGCTGATGGATCTCACTGTATGTGACAAATAAAAGCTAATCAATAAATCTTCTCTCAGCTTTTGCCTCTCATGGAGGGAGCTGACCAAGAACTTCGAACTTACCACCATACCCACCCAGGGCCAGAAGAAGCAGGTCAGCTATGATCTTATCAGATTGCAGAGCAGGCTCAAGGCCTTCTCCAGCTCCTGATCCATGTGTCTATCTTATAGGAATCAGCAGAGACTTGGAGGGAAGTTTCAATTGGCCCATTGAGAAAGAGTGCGGGCAATGGCGTAAATTGGCGAACATGTTCATAGGGCTAGCCCACATGGGTTGGACAGAATAATCTCTGATCTCTCAAAGTTTTGGTGGAAACTTTTCACAGACTACACTTGCAGCCATCATCAATTCCCATCCCAATTGTGCTTGAACTGTGAGTTACTGGACTACTTTCGAGAGCCCGCCTCTGGGTCTGGAGTTGCTTACATATCTGCGAAGTCCTTCACCAAAGGTTTTACTGAACTAGATCTGGTAGTTGATTAATTTATTGGTCTGAAAATTAAGTTAGAACTTAAACAATGGGGGAGCAGGAAGGCTCAGCAGGCAGTGCTGCTGCTGTCTAGCTACAGACCTGGGTTCAATTCTGACCTTGGGCACTGACTGTGTGAAGTTTTCACGATCTCCCCGTGGATTTCATCTGGTTTCATTCCACATTCCAAAGATGTGAAGATGTGCCTTGAGGCTAATTGGCCTCTGTAAATAAGCTTAGGTACGTGTTTGTGGTGAACTACGTATACCTGTCTGGACACCCCCCCCCCCCCCCCCCTGCACACTGCTCCTGTAGCTCCTCCCACTGACTGTGGCTCCTCCCACAGACCCCGGTATAAAGGCGATTGAGGCCTGAGCCCTGCCCTCAGTCTCCAGGATGTAGTATGGTGGTCAATTGCTGCTTGTTCTTTCTTCCAGTCAATAAAAGCCGATATCTCACCTCCTGTCTCAGAGAATTATTGATGGTGCATCAGTGTTTAAAGGATCAAAGATTTTTTGTGAGTGCTGTGTGAGAGAAAATAAATTTGCAGGGGTGCAGAGCAATGATAGTAGGGATAGGAATCATGGGAGTCAGCATGGCCTAATGGGCTGAATGGCCTCCCACATTGTGAAGACATACAGATTAGAGTTAGTAAGTTGTGGGCGTGCTGTACTGGCACTGTAAACATGGTGACGCTTGTGGGCTGCCCCTGCACATGACACAAACGCCGTATTTCACTGCTTGGATGTTTTGATATACATGTGACAAATTGAGCTAAGCCATAGCTAACGAGTGTAAGGTCAGGCAATTGTCTCTCCACTGAAGACATCTGAAGCTGATTCTGTGAAAATGATTCCAGTTTTATTTCCCCTGGTGGCTGTGGCAGGGTTTGAACTCGATCACCAGAGTTTTAATCACAAAGTCTCCGTGGCCCTCCCCTTAACCAGAGGCAACTTCCTGCTGTTGTTAGGCAGGTGAATCACACACACTTTTGGGGTAAAACTGAACTGTTCCCTGTTTCCTCATTATGCTATCACCAACTTGTTCATTCAAGAAAAGGCCTGGTGACATGCTCAGGCAGCCCTTAGCTGACGGCTGACTGTGATGAGGCTGTTTTTCTTAAGGATCCAGGAATTACCTAAAGAGCCCACACTGACCGTCTGTCACTCGCTGCCGTGGAACTGGGTGAGAAGGGAGAACAAAACTGACACCATTACTTGAAGCATTTCACACAGCTTGCCTCTGGATGTCCCACACACCCTGCTCCTTAGTCTTTGACCACCTAAAATCACAAGGCACATTTGTGAAGAAGGTCTCCGTATGGACACATTCCAGCCTTTGGGACTCGATCCTGAATTCAACAATTTCAAATACCCAGCCCTTCCTGTGGCCAGGCCTGCTAAGAAGTCACCAGATTTTCATCAGTATTTCCTTTTGTTTCAGACTGCCATGTTGTGTTCTGCATCTCACTGTTCCAACATGTCCTCTTGTGTTTCTCTCTCACGCAGAATGCTTGCAGCAGCCAAAACACTACATCATCTAGGCAACCCTATCAGAAACACCGCTCCCTTCCTCCTCTCTGCAACTTCAAATTCAAGATTCAGGATTGTTTATTGTCATTCTTCAATACACATGTGGACAGGAGAACAAAATGGTTGTTACTGTGGATCTGATGCAGCATTAAAAAAACACAATAAGCATAAAGAACACAAAATAAACAGAAAAGTGGTACAATCGGACACAATGTACATGTAACTGCATGAGTTGATTATGAAGTGTGTTGTGATTTCTCATTTCTCTGGTTCTGAAAAAGGTCGATTGACCTGAAACATTAAGCATTGACCCTGCCTGTCCTGCTGACTACTTGAGTCTTCATTTCAGGATGTGTAGTTTAAAAAAAATCTTTACAGCAGCGTAGGCACCAGTTCTGGTCAAATACACATCAGTGAGTATCCACAGATTAGCAGGTTAGGGAGAAAAGGTTCAAATCCCACTCTAGAGATGTTTGTATAAGAGAAACACCTCCATGCAGTACTGAGAGGACACAGTGCTCTCTTTTGGGGGTAACATTTAAACTGTGACTCTCCCTGCCTTTCTGTAAAATAGAAAGTTTACAGCATTTATCGAGGGAAAATCAGGGTGGCATAGCAGTGCGACAGTTTGTGTTACAGCAAACTGCAGCCAGTGACCTGGGTTCAATTCCACTGCTCTTTGTAAGGAATTTGTACATTCGCTCCATGACCGTGTGGACTTTCTCTGAGTGCTCCCATCTGCAGATTTTCTTTTTTGGGTTGGTCACGTGGGTTCAATTGGGCAGAGTGGGCTCGTTGGGCCAGAAGTTCCTGTCACCAGCTGTATCTCTAAATCAGGGGTTCCCAACCTTTTTCATGCATGGACTCCTACCATTAATCAAGCAGTCCATGGTTCTAACTCAAATATACAGCGGATTCTGGTCAACCGGGATACATCAGGATCAGGACATTTTGGCCCAATTAAGTGGCTGCTCCAGTTAGCAAAAGTTTCATGGTAATACGTTTGTAGTTAAAAAGGTATTAAAAAAAGGCATATTACTGTTTAACTGAGTAAATGATGTATGTAAATAAAATACAGAACACTAAAATAAAACTATGTATTAGTTCTTAATAGTTATTGATGGAGGAATTCATCCAGTGTACAGTACAATGTTCTTTTGAAAAACTGCAAATGAACAAAATCAGTGCAGACACCTAGTGCAGATAATGGACTGTCTCCATGCAATGACTGCATTCTTCAAGTCTTCATTTTCATTGTACCATTCAAGATACAGCTGGCCCCTGTTTTTCAAACATTTGCTTTACGACAGCTCGCTGTTATGAAAGACCTACATTAGTACCTGTTTTCGCTAACCAAAGAGGATTTTTCCTTTTACTAAAAAAAAAGGCGCCTGCTTTATACATGTGTTTACCCTGAGAAAGACTACAATGACCGTGAGACCTTGTGCGGGCAGTTGCGTGTGCGTGCGCATGTGTCTACGTGCCGATTTTTTTTCTCCAAATCGACCTTGGCTTGCACTTTCCGATTCTGAAAAGTGAAACTACACCGTACATACAATATTTCTGCTTTATATAGGCTGTATATTTATCATTATCAATCCTGTTTTTACTATATGTTTGTGTTATTTTAGGTTTTATGTGTTATTTGGTATGATTTGGTGGGTTATTTTTTGGGTCTGGGAATGCTCAAAAATTTTTCCCATATAAACTAATGGCAATTGCTTCTTCGCTTTACGACATTTCAGCTTACGAACAGTTTCATAGGAACGCTCTACCTTTGAATAGCGGGGGGGGAAGCCTGTAATTGTCAATGCCTTCAAATGCTTTGTAGTTACTAACTTGTTGAACTGGTGAAATTGTTTCATTTTCACTCCCGGCTGTTTCTGATTGCCGAGACCAGTTAGATACTTTCCTTAGAGGAGCAAACCCAGAGAGCCTGGTTTGAGCTGTAGGGTTCATGGCCAGCTTTTTCTGTCCTGCACACAGTCACAGTGGGGTGGGGGTGGATATCCCCTACCTTCCCGTGTCTCCGGCCTTTCCCAAAGAACTCCACATCCCCGAAGGCGTCTGTCGGCTCCTCTGTTGTGTGCTCAGCTGTGTTCCACCTGCTGATGACGGCCGCTCCAAAGTTGTCCTCTGTTGCCACGGCACGGTGCTGCTCCTTCGGGTAACCACATTGGCAGATCTGCTGCTTGCTGGGCAGGGAAATGGGAGATGAGTTGGCTGGACTATGGAGATGTGAGGAGCAGGGTGGGGTGGAGAGAAAGAAAATTATAGAGGAGGCAGGAGGAGATGGATGGATGGGAGAGACAGTGAGAGGGAGGGAGGGTGATAGAGGAGGTCATCGATGGCTGAACTGACCACTGACTTACGCTGGCAGTGGGGAGGCCACGTGCAAAAACAACAGTTTCCCGACCAGAGGTGGAGAAAGAGAGTGAGTGAGAGAGAGAAGGAGACAGACAGAATGGGGGGGGGGCAGAGAGAGAGAAACAGAGGAACAGAGAGAGGGAGAGAGAAACAGAGAGACAGAAAAAAGGGAGAGAGAGGAACAGAGAGAAACAGAGAGAGAGGAGGGAGAGAGGGGGGAGGTACAGAAGGAGGGACAGTGTGTTGCAAATTTGAGTATCTTCAGATTCCATCTAAATCTCTATTCTTTGCCTTCGTCTATGCTCTCTGGTCACAGACGCCTCCCCTAAGGAGAGATGTTTCTCACTATCTACCCCATCTATGCCCCTGATCATCTTGCATGTACTCAGGTCCTCCCTTGGCCTCCTCCACAGGAGGGAAACCAACCCATCAATTCTATGTCTCCTTGTAAGTGAATCTCCTCTGCACCCTCCCCAGTGCAATCTCATCCTTTTGATAATGTGGCAGCCAGAACTTCATTCAATACTCCAGCCGTGGCCTATCCAACAGCTTTTGAAGTTGTAAGACTCCTGCTCTTATAATAAGAACAATTTAGAGTCTCTTAGATTGGCACATGGGTGTAAGAAAACTTGATGGTTATGGGCCGTGCAGGAGGGGAGGGTTTTAGATTGTTTGTGAGTCTATTTAGATTGGTCGGCCTGGCATTTTGGGCTGTGCTGTGCTGTGGTTGAGAACTTCAAGTTCCTAGGTGTGAATATTATCGATAGCACGTCCTGGTCCAACTACCTGGGTGTCATGGTCAAGAAAGCTCACCAACTCCTTTATTTCTTTGGGGGGGGGGGGGTTGCTAAAGAGATTTGGCATATCCCTGTTGACCCATACCAATTTTTATTGATGCACCATAGAAACCATTCTGTCTAGATGCATCACAGCTTGGCATGGTAACTGCTCTGCACGTGACCACAAAAAACAGGAGAAAGTTGTTTGTGGGCACAGCTGAGCACATCACAGGAACCAGCCTCCCTTCAATGGACTCTGCCTATACCTCTTGCTGCCTCAGTAAAGCAGCCATGATAGTCAAAGACCTCTCCCATCCCAGACATTCTCTCTTCTTCCTCTCTCATGGGGCAAAAGATGCAATAACCTCCAGGTTCAAGTAGAGTTTCTATCCCACTGTTTTCAGACTCTTGAATGGACGTCTTGTCTTCTTTGGAGAGGAGGAGAATGAGAGGAGACATGATAGAGGTATACAAGATATTAAGAGGAATAGATAGAGTGGACAGCCAGCGCCTCTTCCCCAGGGCACCACTGCTCAGTACAAGAGGGCATAGCTTTAAGGTAAGGGGTGGGAAGTTCAAGGGGGATATTAGAGGAAGGTTTTTCACTCAGAGAGTGGTTGGTGTGTGGAATGCACTGCCTGAGTCAGTGGTGGAGGCAGATACACTAGTGAAGTTTAAGAGACTACTAGACAGGTATATGGAGGAATTTAAGGTTGGGGGGGGGGTTATAAGGGAGGCTGGGTTTGAGGGTCGGCACAACATTGTGGGCTGAAGGGCCTGTAATGTGCTGTACTATTCTATGTTCTATAAGACAACGCACCTTGGTATGTTCTTACATGTCATCGTTTACCTGCACTACACTCTTTCAGTGGCTGTTCCACTTCATTCCTTGTCAGTATTGTTTTACCTTGTTTACCACAATATAATGTACATTGATTAATCTGTACGAACAGTATGAAAGGCGATCTTTTCACTGTATCTTGTTACATGGTAAACCAATACCAATACAAACGTCCCTCTGCTTCTACGCCACACTCTCCCCTTGTGTATTCCCTCACGTGCCTGGTGACTCTCGACATTTTCCCAAAATATCCCTCCTGTGTATCCCTCCATTTCCCAGATATCCTCCATGCCCCAATGGTTGTATCTCCTCTGGACCACCAACCACGCCCCTTTAACCTGCCTGAGCGCACACAGTACTTTACCTTTGGCCACTTGTGTCCTCAAGGAAGGTGCAGCATGTTTTCTTTTTAATCACCTTGGGTATCCAGCTCTGTTGGATGAAAACACGTAGATGTCAGTGGAACTTGGTGCCTTGTGGAGTATTTTGGGCAATGAACTACTCGAGATGACCTAGTAACTCTGTGGCCCCAAAATGATCAATAAAGAAAAGGTTTGATATGAACGTGCCGCCTCTGGACTCGTGATGAGACGCAGTGAGTACGTTGTCCCAATGAGGCAGTAAACTTATTCTTGGGGGTTTTCTTACCACATTAGCCATCCTCCAGCACTCCAGCACCTCACCTGTGGCTACGGACATTTTAATCATCTCTGCTAGAGCCCCCGCAATGTCTGCACTAGCCTCCCACGAGGTCCAAGAGAACACCTTACCAGGCCCTGGGGATTTATTTGGCATAATTTGCCTCAAATCGTGGCAATCGTATGAGTGCCCAAGAAGATCAGGGTAAGCGGCTTTCGCTGCTATCACCCAGTGGCATTCACATCCACTGTGATGAAGGGCTTTGAGAGGTTTGCTCTGGCTAGAGTCAACTCCCGTGTCAGCAAGGAGCTGGACCTGCTGCATTCACTGCAATAGGTCTACAGTGTATGCAATCTGACAGGCTCTCAATTTGGTTGTGGACCACCCAGGCACAAGTAACAATACTTACATCAGGCTGCTGTTTGTTACCTACAGCTCGGTGTTCAACACAGTTCTAACCAAAAAGCTCCAATACCTGGGCCTCTGCAACTGGATCCTTGACTTCCTCACTGGCTGACCACAGTCTGTACGGATTGGAAATAAAATTTCCTCCTCACTGACAATCAGTATTGGTGCAATTTAAGGATGCGTGCTTGGGCCACTGCTCCACTCTCTTTACATTCATGACTGTGCGGCTAGGAACAGCTCAAGTAGCATCTATAAACTTGCAAATTTCACAACCGTTGTAGGCAGAATTTCAGATGGTGATAAGGAGGTGTACAAGAGTGAGATAGATCAGTGGTTTGAGTGGTGCCTCAGCAAAAACCTTGCCCTCAACGTCAGTAAGACTAAGGAATTGATTGTGGACTTCAGGAAGAATAAATCGAGGGAACACACACCAGTCCTCATCGAGAGAGCAGCAGTGGAAAGGGTGAGCAGTGTCAAGTTAAGTTTCTGGGTGTCAACATTTCTGAGGACCTACCCTGATCTGAACATATTGATGCAATTACGGAGTAGGCATGGCTGTGGCTATATTTCATAAGGAATTTAAGGAGAATTGGTACGTCACCAAAGACACTTGCAAATTTCTACCGTGAAGAACCTTCTAACAAGTTGCATCACCATCTGATATGGAGAGGCCACCGCAAATGATCAGAAAAAGCTGAAGGAAGTTGTAAACTCAGGCAGCTCCATCATGGGCACTCGCCTCCCCAGCATCCAGGACACAGGATCGAAATAAGCTGCAGAAAGTCATAAACACAGTCCCCTCCATCATGGGCACTTGCCTCCCCAGCATCCAGGACACAGGATCGAAATAAGCTGCAGAAAGTTGTAAACACAGTCCCCTCCATCATGGGCACTCGCCTCCCCAGCATCCAGGACACCATAAAAAAGGCAATGCCCCAAGTCAAGAGTATCCATCATTAAAGACCCCATTGCCCAGGACATACTCTCTTCGCATTGCTACAATCAAGGAGACGGTACATGGGTCTGAAGACAACCTTTCTGAGACAACTTCTTCGCCTCCACCATCAGATTTCAGAATGGACAAAGAACCCATGAACACTTCTTCAATAGTTTTTTTACTGTTTCCATACCTATTGTAATTTATAGTCTTAATTATTATTATGCATTGTAATGTACTTCTGCCACAAAACAACACATTTCACAACATGTGATAGCAATGTTAATCAACACCCACAGTATGCTGGAGGAACTCAGCAGGCCAGACAGCATCTATGGAAAAAAGTAGTCGACATTTTGGGGTGAGACCCTTCGGCAGGACTGGAGAAAAATAGCTGTCGTATCAGACTCTCCTTTCTCCCGCCCTGTATCCCTTTCACCAATCAACTTCCCAGCTCTTAACTTCATCCCTCTCCCTTCAGGTTTCTCCTCTTACATTGTGCTCCTCTCTCCCCTACTCCCACTTTTTAAATCTACTCCTCAGCTTTTTTTCTTGGATGGTTCTGTACCATCAAAGTCAATCCTATGACCATTCCGAATGCAATGTTCTGCTATCGCCAGTTTCTTCGGGTAGCCCAGATGGATGCATCTCCTGTGCTCCTTGATGAAGGTCTCACTCTAAATAAGAACTGGAATTCGATTCCAAACAAGGTGGGGGAGCAAAACCTGATTGGATGAGGACTAACTAATCAGTTGGAACGGACTACTGGGGTGTAAACACCACTGGACTAGACGTGCCCAGCATCACCTCTGATGAGGATGGCAGAGACTGTCATTAAAACATTGGTCATAATTAATCTCTGTAAGCCTGAGAAGAGTTTATTCACTTCTTTTCAGATATTTACTACACAATGAGATAATTTTTTCAGTGAATTATGTGAGGTTAAAGAACGCGCGTGAAATGATCCTCAGTGTGTTTAAACAGTGTAGTAAAAGAGCCTCAGTGAGATTAAATGTCTGTGGCTGTGACAGATCCTGGGCCATTGGGATCAAAGTCAAGGTCTACCTTGAGATTCATTTTCTTGCATATAGGAAAATAAAATGATACAATTTAGGAAAAACTATAAACAAAGACTGACAAACAACCAATGTGCAAAAGAAGACAAATTGTACAAATAAGAAATAATACTGAGAACGGGTTGTAAAGAGTCTCTCAACAATTACTAGAGTTTATTGTACAGAGCTCAGCTCAATAGGGGACTGATTCCATAAAGTATTGTCTCACTTTCAACAACCTTCAAGTATTGTCTCACTTTCAACAACTCGACAAGTTCTCAGTATGTATTAATTAATCAATAATGCTTGTCACTTGATTGTGCCTGTGTCAGTAATCAGGTTGAGTTAAACTGCTGCAGGATCCTGTAACGTGCAGGATTGTTTCTGGTTTCGCGTGCCATTTTCTGCATTTATCATCTTGAATTATGCATTTTTGATCATTTTTTGTCTGAACCACCTGGTCCGGTGTTGCCACAAGGAACCCTTCTGCTTCTGGGAAGAGGTCTCCAACTCTGAGCCAGGCGTTCGAAGGTTCCTTGTCGACATCGAGTTGCTCAGAACTTGGGGATGTCTTCCATGGAGGATCATGTTCTTCCTTTGGTTAATTTTTTTTCTGTAGTGATTACGTCTTCATTTTTCTGGCTTGTGCTTTCATTTAGATTTAGTGGTGTGTGTTTCTTATCAGAATTACACAGGTTCACATGGAGTCCTGTTTTTGTTGATGAAAGAATATCCTTAGAAGCTTTATCTGAGAGTTTTGTAAATTTTTTATGTCTGTCATTCCTCTTCCTCCTTCTGTCCTAGGTCGTGCTTTTGAGCGTACACAGTGTTTTCTAAAATGTGTTATTTCAGTTCTTATTTTTCTTAGTAACTTTTCCAGATTGGTTTTGGACCAAGATATTATGCCAAAACAATGTGTTAATCTGGGTACAGTGAAAGTGTTTATCGCCTTTGTTATATTTTTATTTGTTGAGCTCTGTTTGGCAGATTTTCTTAAGCCTTGACGTTAATTCTGTTGAAAGTTTTCCCTTTATCACAATATGATCTGTTTTCTTTGTTTGTTGGTATTCCGGAGACTTACACAGCTTATTTCATATTCATCGGTTGTATTGTATTCTGCTGTATTCTGTATTCTGTTAACTCTCTTGCCCTTTATTTATGTTTAATGATCTGCATTTATCCAGTCCAGAGTTCATGTTTATATCTTCGAAAATAGTTTTATTGTTTGAATTAATTTCTTCAGCTTAACTGATGAAAGAGTGTATGATTTCAAAGGTGGGTTGAGGTATAGTTCATTTCATTGTTTCTAATTTGATACCCAATTTCTGTCTGATTCAGTAAATTAGAGAGTGGATTTAAAGCTAGACAAAACCATAGTGGCCTTAGAGAGTTGCACTGGAAAATGCCTCGGTTTATTTTCTTTCTTTTTACAATATTTTTATTCAGAAGAAAAAAATAAGGTTTACAGAGTGCAACACATAGATACATCTCAACATAACTTGTGTACATTCATATATTGTAATAAAATTGATCAAAATGTTATAGCTTAACACATAAAGGTATACCACTCTTGTAATCAAAAATTTAAAGATAGGTCATACATCATAAAATAAATTTTTTATATAAAAAAGTCAATCCCTTACTAACTACCAAAGAAAAAAATTGATGGATGATAATGGTTAATTAGAAAAAAAAACATATTCGCTTAAGAAGAGAAGATAAAAATATACATAAAAGTCTGTGCACTGTTAAACTTTATAAATTGGAAAAGTAATTTAGGAAAGGTCCCCAAATATCATAAAAAGATTGTTTCGAATTTAAGACTGAGCAGCGGATCTTTTCTAAATTTAAATACGACATAATATCACGTAGCCATTGAAGATGTGTAGGAGGGGTAGACTCCTTCCATTTAAGCAAGATTGCTCTTCTTGCTAAAAGAGAGGTAAAAACTAAAACCTGTAGGTTAGGAGTATTTAAAGTTATATCTTCATTTGCAATAATACCAAACAAGGCAGTAAGGGGATTTGGGTCAAATTGGACCCTAAAAAGTTGTAAGAAGGTATGGAATACTTTCCACCAAAACTTTTCAATTTTAGGGCAAAACCAAAACATATGAATTAAAGTGGCATCAGCAGAGTTGCATTTATTACAAAGTGGAGAAACATTCATATAAAAACTGGACTGCTTCTGTTTAGAAATGTAAGCTCTATGAACCTATTCCTCTATTGTCTCTCTTCTTGGATCATACTCTTCTTTTAATAAAATAACTTTTCTTCAAATAAAATAACAGATAACATAATTGTTAAGCAAACTTTAAGGATTTGGTCTCAATTTAGGAAATTTTTTGGTTTAGTGAATTTTTCATTATCATCTCCCATTCTCCTTAATTTTTTTTGTCCCTTCCATGACTGACAAAGTCTTTAAAGATTGGGATGAACTGGGTATTAAGTGCTTTTGGGACCTGTTTATCTCAGGATCTCTTGCTTCATTTGACCAATTGTCAACTAAATTTGCACTCCCAAAAACACATTTTTACAGATACCTTCAAATTAGAGATTTCTTACGTTTCTAAGTAACTACTTTTCCTATAGGTCCTGATAAAAATTTACTGGACGATCTTTTAAATTTAAAACCTTTTGTTAATGGTTCTATTACTGGTATCTATAACTTGTTGATTGATTCTAGACAAGACGTTTTAGATAAAATTAAAAAAGCTTGGGAGGATTACCTAAATTGTCAGATTTCTGATGATAGATGGAATAAAATTCTTAAATGGGTTAATAAATCACCTTCTGTGCTCGTCATTCTCTTCTACAATTTAAAGTGGTTTATTTTAATAACACTGGTTGTTCTTTTCTGTTTCATCAGATGTTGTAGGAATTACGTAAGTATTGGGTGCATTTTACATATATTAAGAATTTCTATTAACCGTAACTGTGGAACAGAAACAAATGCTTTTTGGTAGTCAGTATAACAACATGAAAGATTTCTGCTTTTCCACCAGGCTTGATTTAGAATTACAGATTCTATTATCAGTCATTCTTTACGGCATCCTTTCTGCTCTTCTGGAAGTACATTGTGGGTATCTAAGTGAGTGCTGATTTTTATATATTGTTTGTAAACAAGTAATAGGACAATATTTTGATGGTTCATTTGTGACTTCTATGTATTACTTTCTGTCAAAAATTCAGGCACTTTTTCAGGGTTTTTAATAAAATTGTTGAGATATATTAATAGGTACAGATGAAGGCAAGTAATCTTTAATACCAATAATTATGAATACTATCACCGCTGGTATTTTTCCAGTTGTGGGTATTTTTACAACCACTTTTAGCATTTCCATTGTAACTTTAGGTATTTTCATTTCTTCTATTGTTTTGTAAGTTTCCTCAAATAAAGCAGAGTGAGGCGTTTTATGTTTAATGAAACTGCTAAACCTACACAACAAACATATGCTAAGAACCTTTTACATAATTACATCACACCAGCCTCTTCAAGCTAAACCCAATTTAAATCTGATGACTGTGAATTATGGACATTTCTCCCAACTATGAGAGTCCTTCTTCCTCCCTAATGCAGCTTGCTTCTTGATTGTGCATCACCCTGTTTGAGCATAATAATAATAAACACCACTAGAAAGGTCCTAGCAATTGAGAAGCGAGTGTGCTTGGGTATGCCCGTACTAGCATGAGCTGAGAAAGAAATTAATTATTATTCTTATCATTTTGTACTTGCAGTTTGTCTTCTTTTGCAAGTTAGTTTGTGTTTCTGTATAGTTTTTCATTGATTCTATTGTATTTCTTTATTATACTCTATATTCTTTATTATATGGTTATACTGTGATTGTCTGCAAGAAAATGAATTTCCAGGTAGTATATGGTAACATATACATACCATATAACCATAACATCATGGAAACAGGCCATCTCAGCCCTTCTAGTCCGTGCTGTACACTTACTCTCACCTAGACCCACCGACCTGCACTCAGCCCCTAACCCTCCATTCCTTTCCTGTCCAATACCTATCCAATTTTACTTTAAATGACAATTTCGAACCTGCCACTACCACTTCTACTGGAAGCTCATTCTACACAGCAACCACTCTCTGAGTAAAGAAATTCCCCCTCATGTTACCCTTAAATTTTGCCCCCTAACTCTCAACTCATGTCCTCTTGTTTGAATCTCCCCTACTCTCAATGGAAAAAGCCTATCCACGTCAACTCAATCTACCTCCATTATTTTAAATACCTCTATCAAGTCCCCCCTCAACCTTCTACACTCCAAAGAATAAAGACCTAACTTGTTCAACCTTTCTCTGTAACTCAGATGCTGAAACCCAGGTAACATTCTAGTAAATCTCCTCTGTACTCTCTCTATTTTGTTGACATCTTTCCTATAACTCGGTGACCAGAACAGTACACGATACTCCAAATTTGGCCTTACCAATGCCTTGTACAATTTTAACATTACATCCCAACTTCTGTACTCAATGCTCTGATTTATAAAGGCCAACGTACCAAAAGCTTTCTTCACCACCCTATCCACATGAGATTCCACCTTCAGGGAATTATGCACCATTATTCCTAGATCACTCTGTTCTACTGCATTCTTCAATGCCCTACCATTTACCATGTATGTCCTATTTGGATTATTCCTACCAAAATGTAGCACCTCACACCTCGATAATAAATTTACTCTGAACTTTGAAATGAGGTTGGGGGTGGGGGTGGGGGGGGGAGTCAGAGGATCGGTTGAAGGCCCAATCCCTCTCTGGCCGTGCCAGAAACCATATCTAGTCAGCCAGTGGTATGACAGGACTTGGTAGGGTTCTGAGAGGTGCTGAAGGCCATGGAGTGGGTGGCCTCAGATGAGGAGATAAGGGATCAGAAGAGGAATTAGGTGGTTCCCCAGAGGCGTGAGTCACTGCGGAGAAAGGTTTGCCACGCCTTTACGATGAGGAGTCACTTTAAGGAGGGAGCTTGAATGCAAGCATAAACCTTTAAAACTATTCACTGTGTCAACAGTCAGAGCTGTGACAACCAAGCCAAATTGTTAACAAATGATATGTAAATA
This sequence comes from Hypanus sabinus, assembly GCF_030144855.1. Taxonomy (NCBI): domain Eukaryota; kingdom Metazoa; phylum Chordata; class Chondrichthyes; order Myliobatiformes; family Dasyatidae; genus Hypanus; species Hypanus sabinus. The sequence goes on along the minus strand of NC_082734.1, from coordinate 34,846,664 downwards.
TCCTCCTCCAGTAATTCAAGGTACATGTGAAAGACCACAGGCTCCTGCCTATCTCTGACCAACACAGCAGGAAGAACCCCTCATGGTGGCCAACACTCCGCCATTCCCAGGGTCCGCGAAGACTAGCGCAACACGCACAAAAAGCTAAAGGGACTTAGCGAGGCAGGGCGAATCTATGATGGGGAATAAACAGTCAACATGTCAGGGCGAGAGCCGGACCCTCGGGCACAGTGTAGCACCTGCTTAGCCCCCGGAATGGGGTCACTTGAGGCCATGGGAGCGTGATCGCCCACGTCGGGGGGCACTGCACATCCTGATGGCGATGACACATGAAGAATAAATACGAATGCCACCATCAATCAGGCAGCCCGTCTGGCGGAGGCTTTCTGGATGCTAGCAGCTGATAAGTGATGCTTATAAAGTTGTTTAAAATCTATTTTAATTTCCTCTACACTGCAAACAAAACATTGAGAACAAAATTTCATTCAGGGAGATCTAAAAAAAAGACGAGGGGAAAACCCCGAAAGACTATTACTAAAAAATCAGAACAAAATTTAGACTTTATTCGTTTTGTTCTTTGCCTCCCGATCAGATATCCAAAAGCACAACATGTAGAAACAAATCCTTGTACTTCATGTTATAAATCCAACTTCAGGAAACATACCTGGTCCCGCTGCAGATTGTTGATCATAGTTTCCACGAGCTTCGTGACACGGACTCGTCCTGTAGACCGACCGGTCGCTCTCTTCCTGGTTGCTGAAGGACAGCCTTCACAGGAATGCAGCTGGGGAGTGTGCTCACGATTGACGCTGACCTCGCCCAAGCTGAGTCGCAGCTTGCCCTGCTGCGAGGAGGCAAAGTGCTTATCTGAAGGGAGGATCAGCTTAGCAGAGGGGCGACAGAATACATGAATACTCAATGGTCCAAGGCACTGAAGGAAAGAGTTAAGGATTCTTGTGGAGAAGTGCCCCTCCACACAGTGATCTGAATTACCTGATTGAGGGAGCAATGGGGGGTGGATTTAGTGGCGGCGCTCGGGGGGGGGGGGGGATCAGGAACACACTGTTATAAATGGATGCCCCTCTATTCTGAAGCTGCGCTCTCTGGTCCCAGACTCCCCCACTATTGAAAACATCCTCTCCACATCTACTCTACCTAGGTCTTTCAACATTCGATAGGTTTCAATGAGATCCCCTCTCATTCTTCTAAATGCCAGCCATTAAACACGCCTCTTGTGTTAACACTTTCATTCCTGGAATCATTTTCAATAACCTCCTCTGCACCCTCTCCAATGTCAGCACATCCTTTCTTAAATAGGAGGACCAAAACTACTTACAGTACTACAAATGAGGCCTCACCAAGCCTTATAAACCCTCAGCATTATATCCTTGTTTTTATATTCTAGTCACCTCAAAATGCAAACATTGCTTTTGCCTTCCCTACCATGGGGTCAACCTGCAAGTTAACCTTTTTGGAATTCTGCCCAAAGACTCCAAAGTCTCTTTGAACCTACGATTGTGAATATTATCCCCCATTCAGAAAATAGTCTATGCATTTATTTCTTCTACAAAAGTGTATGATTTTATTCCTATTTTCAATCTGCCATCTCTTTGTCCATTGTAAGTCCTTCTGCAGTCTCCCTGCTTCCGAAACACTACCAGCCTCTCCATCTATCTTCATATCATCTGCAAGCTTGGCCACAAAGCCATCAGCTCTCATCGACTTGCAACGTGAAAGGGGGCGGTCTATCACAAAACCCCTGTAGAACATCACTAGTCACTGGCACCCAACCAGAAAACACCCCCTATATTCCCACTCTTTGCCTCTAGCCAGTCAGCCAATCTTCGATCTATGCTGGTATCTTTCATGTAATATCATGCTTGACTAATCTGTTGGAGTTTTTTGAGGGTGTAACAAGGATGTTAGATGAGGGTAAGCCAGTAGATGTAGTGTACCTAGATTTTCAGAATGCATTCGATAAGGTGCCACATAGGAGATTGGTGAGTAAAATCAGAGCTCATGGCAATGGGGGCAGGGTTTCAACATGGATAGAAAACTGGTTGGCAGATAGAAAGCAAAGGGTAGCAGTGAATGGGTGTTTCTCAGACTGGCTGGAGGTGACTAGTGGGGTACCACAGGGCTCTGTATTGGGACCACAGCTCTTTACGATTTATGTCAATGATTTAGATGAGGGCATTGAAAACTATATCAGCAAGTTTGCTGACGATACTAAACTGGGTGGCAGTGTGACATGCGAAGAGGACGTTAGGAGAATACAGGGAGACTTGGATAGGCTGAGTGAGTGGGCAGATACTTGGCAGATGTCATTCAATGTGAATAAATGTGAAGTTATCCACTTTGGAAGCTGGAACAAGAGGGCAGAGTATTGTCTGAATGGTGTCGAGTTAGGTAAGGGAGAAATGCAAAGAGACCTAGGAGTCCTAGTTCACCAGTCAATGAAGGTGAATGAGCAAGTGCAACAGGCAGTGAAGAGGGCAAATGGAATGTTGGCCTTTGTTACAAGGGGAATTGAGTACAAGAGCAAGGATGTTCTTTTGCATTTGTACAGGGCCCTGGTGAGATCACACCTGGAATATTGTGTACAGTTTTGGTCTCCAGGTTTAAGGAAGGACATTCTGGCAATTGAGGAAGTGCAGCGTAGATTCACTAGGTTGATTCCTGGGATGGCAGGGCGAGCTGTCTTACGCAGAGAGATTGGAGAGATTGGGCTTGTACACGCTGGAATTGAGGAGATTGAGAGGGGATCTGATTGAAACGTTTAAGATAATTAAAGGATTTGATAGGATTGAGGCAGGAAATATGTTCCAGATGTTGGGAGAGTCCAGTACCAGAGGGCATGGATTGAGAATAAGAGGTCAGTTATTTAAAACAGAGTTCAGGAAGAGCTTCTTCTCCCAGAGAGTTGTGGAGGTGTGGAATGCACTGCCTCGGAAGACGGTGGAGGCCAATTCTCTGGATGCTTTCAAGAAGGAGCTGGATAGATATCTGATGGATAGGGGAATCAAGGGATATGGGGACAAGGCAGGGACTGGGTATTGATAATGAATGATCAGCCATGATCTCAGAATGGCGGTGCAGACTCGAGGGGTCAAATGGTCTACTTCTGCACCTATTGTCTATTGTCTATTGTCTATGCTGCATCCGCAAAGCAAACAGCATTATGAAGGTCCCCACGCACCCCTCATACAATCTCTTCTCCCTCCTGCCGTCTGGGAAAAGGCTCCAAAGCATTCGAGCTCTCACAACCAGATTATGTAACAGTTTCTTCTCCCAAGCTATCAGACTCCTCAGTACCCGAAGCCTGGACTGACACCTTGCCCTATGGTCCTGTTTATTATTTATTGTAATGCCTGCTTTATGCAGTCCTGTGTAGGTCTGTAGTCTAGTGTAGCTTTCTCTGTGTTGCTTTTTACGTAGTTCAGTCTAGTTTTTGTACTGTCATGTAACACCATGGTCCTGAAAAGCATTGTCTCATTTTAACTATGCACTGTACCAGCAGTTATGGTCGAAATGACAATAAAAGTTGACTTGACTTGAAAGTTTCCTTCATCAGTGTGTAGGAGTCCCAATGAGAGAGCGTGTGGCACTGGACCTGCTAATAGGGAATGAGACAGGGCAGGTGACAGAAGTTTCTGTAGGGGAACACTTTGCACCTAGTGATCACAATGCCACTAGGTTCAAAGTAAATATGCAAAGAGATAGGTCTGGTCCATGGGTTGAGATTCTAAATTAGAGAGAGGCCAATTTTGATGGAATCAGAAGGGATCTGGCAAGTGTGGATTGGGACTGGCTGTTTTCTGGCAAATGGGATGCCTTCAGAAGTGAAATTTTGAGAATACTAAATTTGTATGTGCTTGTCAGAATAAAAGGTAAAGATAATGAGTGGAGGGAACCATGGTTTTCAAGAGATACGGAGGCCCTGGTTAAGAAAAGGAGGTTCAGTGCAGGTATCAGCAGGTAGGGACAAATGAGGAACTTGAGGAGTGTAAGAAATGCAAGAGAACACTCATTAAAGAAATCAGGAGGGCTGACAGAGGGCATGAGGTTGCTCGAGCAGGCAAAGTGAAGGAGAATCCTCAGGGACAAAACTGGCCCTCTGGAAGATTAGAATGGTAACCCATGCATGGAGCCAAAATAGAGGGAGGAGATCTTAGATAATTTCTTTGTATCCGTATTTACTCAGGAGAAAGACACAGAGTCCATGGGAATGAAGCAAAGCAGCAGCCACTTCAAGGACCCTGTACAGTTTTCAGAGGAGCAGGTGTTTGCTGACCTGAGGCAAATCAGGGTGGATAAATCCCCAGGGCCTGACATTGTGTCCCTTGGACCCCACAGGACGCAATTGCAGAAATTACCAGGGCCCTAGCAGAGATATTTAAATCACCCTCAGTGACAGGAGAGGCACCCGAGGACTGGAGGACAGCCAATGTTACTCTGTTGTTTAAGAAAGTCTCTAAACATAAACCAGGACATTATAGGCCAGTGGGTCTGACGTTAGCAGTGGGAAAGTTGTTGGAAGGTATTCTAAGGGACCAGATGCATGAGTATTTGGTTAGACACGGACAGATTAGGAATAGTCAGCATGGTAGGTCACCTCTAACCCAATATTATAGAGCTTTTCGAGGAACTGGCCAGGAAGGTAACATCCTGTTAAGGACAATTCGTAATGAAGGCAAGGCATGGACTTTAGCAAGGCATTTGATAAATTCCCACATAGGCCGTTGGTCATGAGGTTCAGTTGCTCCAGCACTTGGGAAGGGGTGCAGTCCTTTAACAGGACGGTGCTGAGCCGTACTGTGCCAGGAACCAGCGCGGTCCAGTGGTGAAGTCCTCCCTCGGAGCTGCCGTGTGGGGAATTCCAGGATCCCTAGCCAGTGTTGCTGCTGGGGCGGTGAATGTGTTTCCTGTTTCTGACGGCCTGGGTATTAGACCTCAGTGATTCGAGAGCAGCTTGTTGGAGTGAGATAGATCAGCTGCAACAACAACCTTTCAGAAGATGGATTGCAGTGACTTCTACGTTGTCAGCCCCAAAGCTGTTATTGTATTCTTCAGAATTGCAAAACCCTGTTGGACTTTCAGAGCTGCCCCATCAGCGAGTTGCTCATTGGCGGAGAAACCGAGGGAGCTGGAGTCGCAGTGGATCCTGCCGCTGCCTGCGTCAGAGAGGCAGGCTTTGGAGGAGTCGATGAATGAAGGCGGTGTGCAGTCTAACAGTGATTGTTTGCCTTAGTCGCTTTCCTTATGATCACGACCCTTTTGGACATTACAAATGTGGAATGGAGAATAAAGTTGCAACGTTTGCTGTGTGGCCAGAACTATGTGACACCCTTGTGTTTGCTATTTACAATGTATCCAATTTATTAGCCAGAATGTAGACTCTGTATTGTCTCTGTACTATTGAACACATCAGTGCCTTGAGAATGTAGCTATCAGTGAAATTAAGCATGTAGAGATACCGGTGGTAGACGGGATCGTGGAGTGGTGTGATGGTATGGGGACCAGTCAAAGCCGGGAAGGGGGGACATGTGTTCCAAGGAGTAGACTAGACAGGATCGTGCGATGGTGTGAAAACCAGTCAAGGCACTAGAACAAGTATATGCCAATGAAACCGAGATAAGAAATTACTATAAAGAATACTGTGAACTAGGCTCGGCGGACAAGTAGTGACACGCTCATTAATTGTCTCAGTTTTTGTTTGCAAATAAAGGCTTAAACTTCTCGAAGAATCTTCTGCGTCTCCTGGTTATTTCAAGGAACCACGACACAAGTCCGATTCCCTGATTTATTGGCGGACAGTAGGGGAGTTAAGTGGCCTCAGTCGTAGTGAGGGCCTGCCCTCAAGCCGTGGTGCCACCTGTTTATAGCTGCCCAGGAGAGAGGCGTCAGAGGTGGTGTGGTACAGTGCCCAAGCTGCAGATGGTGCTGCCCCCCAGTGTTCACTTGGCAGAAGACAAGCTGTATTGGATTGGATTCCAGATTGCTCCAATATTCTTGGACCATATATTGTTTTGTGTGACTGCAGTTTACCGATATCTTATATGTGCTGTTTTGTTTGGCTGCATTCATGGGTTTTGATGTATGGCTGAATGACAATTAAATTTGAACTTGAACCTTGCACTCAGTGAGACCAAGGAATTGATTGTGGATTTTAGATTGCTGAAGTTTGGACAACGTGCACCAGTTTTCGTCAAAGGTCTGCAGCTTCGAATTCCTGCATGTCAACATCTCTGACGATCTATCCTGGGCCCAGCATACTGATGCAATTACAAAGAAAGCGTGACAGCGGCTACATTTCATTCGGAGTCTCAGGGCTGAGAGACCCTGTCACCATGCTGTAATCTCTAAATAAGAATAAATAGTAAAAATTGGTGTATCAACGAAGGGGCCAATGCATGGGATCAGAAAAAGCTGAAGAGGGCTGTATATTCAGCCAGTTCCATCATTGCCACAAGCTACCCCACCACCCAGAACATGCTCTCGTCTCACTATCAGAGAGCAGCTACGGGAGCCTGAAGAAGCACACTCAATGAACCCACAAACACTTTTTAGTCTCTTTTTGCACTTATTTATTTTTGTTAGGTATTTTTTATTGTAATTTGATGCCTTAAAATCGTTATAGCCGGGGATGGGAATGGGGATAAGCTCCCACTACCTATTAAATGCTCCCAATGGCGTGCGCCTCAAATAGCCTCTGACAACCAAGCCTGGCTACAGTAGCTTTGCCTCTGAGCCCAGCAGATCCATTTCTAGTGACAGGAGAGGGGGTAAAGTTGGATTACTGGCACTGTAAATCTAGTTGTTTTGGGTAGATGGGGGGGGAATGGAGGATCTCATTGAAAGCTACTGAAGGTTGAAAGGACTAGATAGGATAGATGAGGAGAGGATGTTTCCTATGGTAGGCTATTCCAGAAATAGAGGGCACAGACTCAAAACTGAGGGGTGACCTTTTTGAACAGAGGTAAGGAGGAATTTTTTTAATTCCAGAGAGTAGTGAATCTGTGGAGTGCTCTGCCACAGATTGCGGTGGGGGCCAAGTCCGTGCGTATATTGCAGGCGGAAGTTGATTATTTCCTGATCGGTCAGGGCATCAAACGATATGACGAGAAGGCGTGTGGGGTTGAGTGGGATCTGGGATCAGCCACAATGGAATGGTCAGCAGACTCAATGGGCTGAATGGTCTAATTCTGCTCCTGTGTCTTATGGTCTTATGATCTAGGGAAGAAAAACTCTGCTGCCTTGAGAGGAAGGCTTTGGGAGTAAACCCCGAGGGAAAAGTCTGGAGCTGGAATTCCAAAGGTTGTACATTGAGTTCAATGTTGACTTCAACATTGGTACCAAACTGTATCGGTCTCTGCCGTTCCTTAGGGTTCATCAGATGAGTGGAACTTGCTACCTGAGCAACAGCTTGCTCTCCATATTGTACTGCCCAGTCTTGCATAGTCAGACAGCTAGGACGCAATATCCATGGTCGACCCTGGCCAACGAAGGCCTCTTATTGGCACTTAGTGCATGGTTTACGTACTGTAATGTATAGAATATTTCACTGTACTGCTGCTGCAAAAACAACACATTTTATGAAATATCAATGATAATAAACCTGTTCCTGATTCTGAACAGCCTCGGCAGGTAACGGCAAACTAGAGTTGGTACACACTGTCCATGTTGGCGGTAATAAATGGTCAGAGCAGTGGGTGGAATGTTCATCATGCAGACTTGAGGGAGGTTGAGAAAAACAAGTTGTATACAGGAGATCTGGAACTCAGTGCAGCAGAAATCTGCTGGAGGGACTCAGCATGTCAAGCAGCATCTGTTCATTTACTTGTTTGCTTGTTTTTATTGAGAAAACAGCGCAGAAAAGGCCCTTTGGGCCCTTCGAGCCTCACTGCCCAGCAACCCCTGATTTAACCCCAGCTTAACCCCAGGACAATTTACGCTGATCAATTAACCTACCATCCAGTATGTCTTTGGACTATGGGAGGAGACCGGAGCACCTGGAGGAAACCCACGTGGGTCACAGGGAGAACGGACAAACTCCTTACAGTACATCTGTGGGAGGAAAGGAACGTGCCAATATTATGCCTCATTCTCATAGATTCTCGTATCAGTCTCATAGATGGTGCCTGACCAGCTGAGTTCCTCCAGCAGCTTGTATGTTCCTCCATTTTCCAGCATCTGCAGTCTCTTGTATCCACTTGAGAAACTGTAACACTGAGCGCCTGAAGTCAAGTGTTAGAGTGGTTAAGATGGGCTGAATGGCTTCCTTTTCCACTGTCATTGATTCCGTGATTTTCTCTGAGCTTCAGCATTGGCAAAAATCTGCACCCAAATCATTAAATGTTATATCAGGAGCAGAACCTGTGAGCTCAACAGATAACGACACTCTGGAATAACTGGGAATGAAGAGTCATCACAGTTGCAGTGTTGTCCAATCACAGAGGGCTGGCGTCAGCCCGTTGGAATCTGGAATCTTCCTGGCCCATGAACCATTTGGATCAGGTTTCTAAGTCCCAGCAATTCCTCATCAGCAAGAAGCTGGCAGCTTGGAAATCCATACACACACAAGAATATAAATCGCACCACAGCATCAGCACATTGTTTAAGTCAAAACTCAGCAAGGGTGAGATTTAGAATTTATTTGTTGCTAATTTACTATATTAATGGGCGGTTATTTTCTCAATGTGTCAAGGATGCCAACGTGAGGACATTGAACATAGAACATTACAGCCCATGATGCTGTGCCGTCCTTCTACAAGATGAATCTAACACTTTTCTCCTCGTAACCCTCCATTTTTCTATCGTGCATCTGCCTGTCTAAGAGTCTCTTAAATGTCCCTACCACCACCTCTGGTAGCATGTGCTACACACCCACCACTCTGTGTAAAAATTACATTTATCTGACATCCCCCTATACCTTCCTCCAAGCTCCTTAAAACGATAAACACAAGAAATTCTGAAAATCCAAAGCAACGCTCACAAAATGCTGGAGAAACACAAGAAGTCAGGCAGCATGTGTGGAATGAATAAACAGTCAATATTTCAGGCCAAGGCCTTTTGTCAGGACTGAAAAGCAGAGGGGAAGATGACAGAATAAAAGGGTGGGGTAAAGGGAAGGAGAATAGCTAGAAGGTGAAAGGTGAAGTCAAGTGGGTGGGGAAGGTAAATGGCTGAAGAAGAAGGGAGACGAGAGTGGACCAAAGGAGAAAGGGAAGGAGGAGAGGCCCAGAGGGAGGTGATAAGCAGGCGAGAAGAGGTAAGAGGCAAGAGTGGAGAATAGAAGAAGAGGGGAAGGGGGAGGGAATTTTTTTTACCAGGAGAAATTGAATTAATGCCATCAGGTTGGAGGCTACCCAGATGGAATCTAAGGTGTTGCTCCTCCAGCCTGTCACAAGAGGAGGCCATGTTGGAATGGGAATGGGAATCGGAATTAAAATGTTTGGCCACCAGGAAGTAATGATTTTGCAGATGGAACCCTAAAATTATGCCCCCTTGTATGTGCAAATAAAGAGTCCTCTTCCCTACACTGGGCACATTGATACAGCGAGGGCAGTTAGTGCTTCTATTTCTCATCAAGCACCCCTGGATTCTTGCCCCTGTCTTAGGTCTAAGATTATTAATGTCCGATATCCCCTTGCTCCTTTGATCCTGGTTTCTTGCACAGTTTATTGTGACCCCATTTACCTTCTGTTCTAATGGCTGGGTGTGAAATTTCTTCCTATGGAAGTAGTTCTGAAATTTTCAAAAATGAACATTATTCATAATAAGAATATACAGTAAATACAAGAGTACAGAACTCTATGCTCTCTTCGTAGTTTTAGAACACATTTTTTATACATAGCAGAGTACCCCGATGGGGTATTACCCCCTCTCCATTGCTCGAGGGGCTTCCCACCACGCCGTGTCCTTCAGTGTCTAGTAGAGAAAGATCCCACACTATGGACATCGAATCATACATGGGAACAAACCCTTTGGGCCAACTTCTCCATGCTGAATGTATTAGTCCCATCTGCCCTGGTTTTTCAATGTTGTTGCGCCCTCTGGTCCTAGACTTCTCCACTATTGGAAACATCCTCTGCACGTCCACTCTATGACTTTCAATATTTGTTAATTTTAAATGAGACCCCCCTCTTATTCTTCTAAATTCCACCAGGTATCCATCAAAGGTAGTTCCATTTGGCTATGTTTGGCTCATATCTCTTCAACTTTTCAAAACAGCTGAACAATTACTTCCCTCCAGGGCTATCAAATTCCAGGAAGAGACAGCCATCACATTACCACAATTTGCGACTGAATTACAAAGGCAATAAAAGACAGCTTTGTTGAAAACAGGTTGAATTGAGCTCTAACACCCACCTGACTCAAACTTCAGACTTCTTAAATAATAATTGCTACTTGTTGACAAACCAAGTACGTCTGCATCGACAGCGGTGAACGCTCACAGAAAGCTGAGGATTGTTGCCCACCAATAGAACTCTTCGATAACAAGTTTGCATTGTTCTGTAATGCATCCCTTTCCTGACTCACAGCTCTGACCTGAAATCATTTACGGGTTGAGAAACGATATACAGCCAACTACTTGCCCTGACACAAAAGCCCTGCTATTGTTAGAACTGACTGCGAGGTTTGACGGTGAAGGAGGTGTTTTCTAGTGACTGACACACAGACCAGCTTGGTAAATGCAAAATAAAAAGATCTTTAAATACTCAGCCAATGACAAGACACCACAACTCCCATTCGAGGAGATGGAGCCTCTGTGAATGACCTATGGCTTGTGTGGACGCTCAAATATGGCAATGTGATGCCAAAGCCTTATCACGGCTGCTATATTAGAAGCCCCATGACTCAACAAGAGATTCATTTGCTTCTGCTACTGGAGAGGAAGTGCTGCAAGACAACACACCACCCGGTGTTATCAATCAAGCATACACACCATTTTGTGGACTACAGTCCTGAGGTCGTTGTTCCTCAATACTTTCTGCAGTTTTGGACCTACCTCCGTGTTCTGCACACCACACTTCTCTCAAGGGAATTCCTAGTGGATTTATTTGCTGAACTGAGTCAATCTGACACCAGCATGACTTCCCAAAGAGTTTGGCTTCTCTGCCTGCTGCTAACTTTTGTGTGTTCCTTGCACGTCAACGTCATCACTGGCTTCACTGGAGCTGCTGCAGTAGATGATGATGACAGCAATGAGGAAGGTCCCAAAGATTCGAAAGATGTAGGAGCAGGGAAAGATGATGACGATGACGACGATGATGATCAAGACAACAATGATGATGATAAGGACGATGATGATGATGAGGATAAAGACGATGATGAGGATGATGATGATGATGAGGATGATGATAAGGATGATAATGATGATGAGGATGACGATGATAAGGACGACGATGATGATGATGATAAGGATGATGACGACGACGATGATGATGATGACGACGACGATGATGATGATGACAATGATGATGATGATGACAAGGACAAGGATGATGATGATGATGATGATGGTGATGATGACGACGACAAGGACAAGGATGACGATGACGATGATGATGATGATGACAAGGACAAAGATGATGATGACGACAATGATGATGACGACGATGATGATGATGACGATGACGACAACGATGATGATCAAATAGTTAGAAAGGATGATGATGACGAAGATGACAATGATGATGACAATGACAAGGATGATGATGATGATGATGATGATGATGATGATGATGATGATGACGACGATGACCATCATAAGGAGCATAAACATGATGATGACAACGGTAACGATGATGACGATGATGATGATGATGATGATGATGATGATGATGATGATGACGACAAGAAGGAAGATGAGGAAGGTAACAATAAGTAAATAAGAAAGCAAAGCACATGTGTACTGAACTAGCGATCATTACTAAGTTACTTCCTTAAAGGCCATCATTCAGCTGGCAGACATTCTATTAACCCTCTCCCATAAGGAATAGAAGCATTACTCTAGCAACACCAATGGAAAATAACGGAGTGACTTTAACATCTATTGCATGGAGCCTTGTGGAACTGTATGACATTGTACCACCTTCTGAATTGGATGAAATCTGGGGTAGCAAGTCTGTTTTTTTAAAGTCAGCTCAATTAATTGGGCTTTCGAACACTGAAATATTGAAATCAACTAAAATTGGTCTGTCTGCTCCTTGATCATTGCAAAATCATTGAAACCTTTTTTTTTAATCAAACATCTTGCAATAAAACCAAATTATAATTTATTCAAGTGGTCACTCCAATTTATTTCCTTGCATGTTATTAGGGTGTACTGCAAGCTGGATTGTGTTAGGGATGTTGAAAGTGCTGGTGTGATTCACTTTATACACATGTGAAAGAAGCAAAAATAGTTCAAAATGAAAAGTGTGGTGATGAATTGGAAGGAGAGTAATATTTTTAATGTGCTGGGAATGGAATAGAGGATAGAAAATCTCTGTTTTATATCAAAATTATTATCAATATTCTTAACTGATGTCAGAAGAAAATCTTGCAGCAGATTTGCTTTGGACTTAAATCAATAGAAGCAGTTTGAAAAGGGAAGGAGGGAGGGGTGCTATACCCAGCTGGTCTTCCCCTTTAAGAAAGACAACATAGGTTTGCCATACTCTATGTCTCTCCCAATGTAATGCCCTGTGCTGGCTTGAGGGTGGCCTCTGACACATAGTGCTTGCTGAGTGTGCTGGGGAAGGGTTTCAATATATTAACTCTCAAATCCAACCATCCACCTCCCTTGGCAGTCCTGGAGTTTGGAAACTTTACCTGTAGTGATTGTGGCTGGATACTGGGAGGTAGTCAGCGATGGGGTGAGACATTGGAATGTACACACTGCTAAATCTTCCCAGTTTGGCACCACCTTTACTATATTTAATTCCTCCCTGTGCTTCGTTCTTTCGTTCCTCATCCTTCCTTCAGCCCGTTGAATCTGACAGCCTTCAGGGCAAACACAACAGCCTCGTCCCCCCATTTATGGGCACAGAACATTAAACAGTACAGAACCTTCAGCCCATGATGTTGTTCCAAACTTTTAACCTACTCTAAGGTCAATCTAACCTTCCAAATTGCCTTCCATTTTTATTTCATCCAGGAGCCTCAAAATGTCCCTAATGTATCGGCCTCTACCACGAACCCTCCACATACCCGCCACACTCTGTGTAGAAAACTCACCTCTGACGTCGCCTCTATGCTTTCAAAATGTATCTCCCTATAATTATTCTATCTCATAATCCCATTATCTTGTCCCTGATTCTTCCACCACACACCTGCAATAAGGATAAAATAGAGTAGCCATTTAATCACTGTGTTTGAGATGTGGGAGCACCCAGGGAACCCTAGGAAGAGTGCAAACTCCACAGAGACATTACCCAAGGTCAGAATCGAACCCGGTCCCAGGGGCTGTGAGACAGCAGCATTACATGCTGTGCCCCTCCGATGCCCGACCTTGAACTGAAGTTGGCAATCACCAGCAGCTAAACTTTTTCAGTTTGTTTGTTCAATCAGAAAACTGGCAGTGGATTCCAGTCCTGCTGGGATTGAACTGGGGAAACACTGCCTAGTTCCTACACCAGGCCTGATCTGGAACAGGATTTCTGATTCCTTTAGTATCCGTGGGGATTCTGGGCTTGAGGATTAATAGGTGTATAAGAAGGTGAGTAACACTTATCAATCAGTTCACTTTTACTTCAGAAGTGCAAGAGGTCTTGGGATTCTTTGTGCAGGATTCCCCAAAGGTTAACCTGCAGGGAGAGTCAGTAGTGAGGAAGGTAAATGCAGTATTAACATTCATTTCAAGAGGACGAGAATATAAAAGCCAGGTGTAATGCTGAAGCTTGATAAGGTATTGGAGCAATAACGAGGCTCATATCTAAAAAAGGACTGATGGCATAGGAGGGGTCCAGAGGAGGATTATGAAAATGATTCTGGAAATGAAAGGGTTAACTGATAAGGAACGTTTGACAATTCTAGGCCTGTACTCACTGGAATTTAGAAAAATGAGGGGGATCTCATTGAAAATAATTGAATATTGAGAGGCTTAGATAGAATGGACATGGAGAGGATGTTTCCTATAGTGGGAGTTTGGGATCAGAGGACACAGCCTCAGAACAGAAGGACCTCCCTTTAGAACAGAGAAGAGGAGGAATTTCATTAGCCAGAGTATGGCAAATCTGTGGAATTCATTTCACAGATGGCTGTGAAAGCCAAGACATTGGGCAGATTTAAAGTGGAGGTCGATAGGTTCTTGATCAGTGAGGGTTACAGACCCTCGTACAAACGTTACAGACAAAAGGCAAAGTAGTGTTGAGAGGGAGAAATCAGATATGATCGAATAGTGGAGAACACGTGGTGGGACAGGAGGCTTAATTCTACTCCTATTCTTATGGTCTTACGGTTGTAATTATTTGCGCATTTAGCGCATAATGTTGGTGAGAAAGCTGGGAGAATAAAATGGGTCGAGGTAGCACTGGTGTAAATGGTGGTACAGAACTTGTTTCTGTGAGGTATCACTCTCTGAATCAATAACTCCACTCATTTACTTCAGTTTATGGAGGTGAGAGTGGGTAGGGTCAGAGAAACGTGCAGGGCACGTATGTTACACAGAGAGGGGCGGGTGCCTGGAGTGGTGCCAGAGGAAAGCGTGACGGGGGGCATTCAGGGGTCCTGAAAACGAGTGGAAGGAAGTGGACGGAAGCGATCAGAATGGAGTGACACAGCACTTAGTGCAATCGCTTTACGGCATCAGCCATCACTGATCGGGGTTCGATCCTTGCCCCTGTCTGTAAGGAATTTCTGTGACCATGTGAGCTTCGCCCAGGTTTGCTCCCACATCTCAGGGACATATGTTAGGGTTAGTGAGTTGTTGGCTACGGAAACATGGCAACATTTGTACAAACCTTGCTGATTTGATTTGATGCAAGACTTTGAATTTCACTGCACGTTTTGATACACACGTGACAAATAAAACTAATCTTTATCGTTATTTCTAGGTGGTGGTTCACAACCTGGCCCAGTGGCTCAGTGGATGTACTTTAGTCTCTGAAGTAGCAGATCATAGGTTTGAAACCACTGAAAGGGTTCAGTTGTCTTGGCGTTGAATGAATGGGATGAGAGTTTGTACTGAGGTGCGGAGGAAATCTTCCAGGGAGTCTGGCTTTCTCCAGTGGTTACTAGTCTGAGTCAGATGGTTATGGGTTCAAGACACACTCCAGTGACTAGAACAAATGCCCAGAGAATCATACTGAGCTTCTCTACAACATGATCGGTTCAAGTAATTGAATTGAAATTTTAAGCCATCACATAGACTAATAACTTATTTTACGGTGGCATAGCGGTCAGCCAAGCACTTTACGGTACCAGCGACCTGCATTCAATTCCCATCTGTAAGGAGTCTGTATGTTCTCCCCACGACCTCTGACAGTCCAAAGGCATACGGGTTAATTGGTCATTGTAAATTGTCCCTTGATTAGGCTAGGGTTAAATTGATGATTTGCTGTGCCTCAAATGGCTGGAAGGGCCTACTGGGGGCCATATCTCAATAAATCAATGGGTAGGTGGATAATAAATTACAGAATTCATTGCCCAGAAACAAAATTATATTTCATAGTAAACCACGATGATTCATTCTCACAGTGGTTGTCAGCAGATATTGGAATAAAAGCCTTCAATATCTCCAGGGACGTTCTATAACTTCTTGAATTAGTTGGCATGAACACAACGGGTGGAGTAGCCTCCTGGGAGGCCAGACCAGAACTCATGCAGTCCTGAGGGAGACCTACACTGCTCAGATGAGTTAATCCCAGGACCTCGCAGGCAGATCCACACGAGAACAAAAATAGAATTCCCAATGACTTTCCATCAACACTGCCTACTTAATTATTTCATTGTGAGACCTTCCTGATTAACAGCCATTATTTCTTATAAAGAGCAGACAAGACAGACATTGCAAAAGTACACATTCTCAGTTATTGGGAAGGTTTCATACTTTGACACATTTGTCTAAAATAGCAGACGCACAAACAGTAGCCCATATTTAAAAAAGAGTGCTCAAGGTATTCAGCTGGTCAGGTAGCACCTACTGGGCTGGAACTGGAGCTACTCTTTCAGATTGATGGATTTTCTGATATATATCTCCATTATTGTGTTCAGTTCTGGCCTCCTGTGGAAGTTTTAGAGAGGGTGCAGAGGAGTTTCACTAGGATGCTTCCTGGATCAGAGAGCATGCCTTATGAGGACAGGTTGAGCAGGCAAGGGCTTTTCTCTTTGGAGCAAAGGAGGATGAGAGAAGACTTGTTAGAGGTGTACAAGATGATAAGAGGCACAGATCCAATGGACAGCTGAGACCTTTTCCCAGGGTATAAATGGTTATACCAGCGGGTCATAAATTTCAGGTGGATTTCATAAATGTTGGGAGGAAAGTATGGGGGGGATGTCAGAGGTGGTTCTCTCACACAGGGAGTAGTGGTGTGTGGAACACACTGCCGGGGTGGTGGTAGACACAGATACCTTAGGGACATTTAAGAAACTCTAGAGCAGTGGAAGTTGAGGGGGGGATCTGATAGAGGTGTATGAGATTATGAGAGGTATAGAGAATGTAGACAGACATTATATTTTCCCCAGGGCTAGTATGAGAGGGCATGCATTTAAGGTGAGGATGGGTAAATTCAGGGGAGATGTGCAGGGCAAGCTCTTTACACACAGAGTGGTGGGTGCCTGGAATGGACAGCCTGTGGTGATGGTGGAGAGACTCGTACAGGCGCATAAAAGTGCAGGAAATGAAAAGTTATGGACATTATCTGGCACGATGGATTGGAAGAGGGTAACACAGTAGTGTAACGATCACTGATCAGGGTTCGATTCCCACCACTATCTGTAAGGAGTTGGTACGTTCTCTGTAAAACTGCGTGGGTTTCCTCTGAATACTCTGGTTTCCTCCTATATCCCAAAGACGTACAGTTAGGGGTAGAGTGATGATTAATAAGTTCTGGGCAAGCCAGGTTGGTGACGGAAACATAATGACATTTGCAGGATCCTCCAGCATAATCTTTGCCGATTTAATCTGATGCAAACGACTCATTTCAAGGTACATGTGAAAGTAAAGCTAATCTTTAGATCTTTAAATCTTTACTTCAGTTGAACACTTGGTTACTAAGTTAAGTAGGTTGACACAATGCATGGCATGTTCCTATGTTGTAAGTTGTGTGATACCCAGCTTGCCAAGACCTGACTACTAAAGTTCAATAAAATCATTCACCCAGAATGAAAAGAGTGAACTTGGAATGAAGTTCACAAATCCCTGGAGGCAGCAAGGCAGGCAGATGAGTTGACTTAGGGACCACCAAGGCATGGAAAGTTAGAGCCGGGAGGTTATTCTAGAATGCAGCGGAATGCCACACCTGATGTAGTGAGTGCAGTTCTGCTCATTTCAGGAGCGACGCACTGGAGAAGATGGCAGGGGTGTTTGTGTGAACACTGCCAGGAATGGGGACCCATTATGAACAGCGGCTGTCTTTGCAACAAAGGAGGCAGAAGGGAGATTTAACTGAGGTGTAAAAAAGCTGAGAATAAAAAAAATTAGGCAGGCTTTAATACTTCACATATTTGAGGCTAAAGCCTACATACCCGATAGGCTTTAAAGTTTCCTATATTTCTGCAACTGCTTGCTGTATTATAATGGTGCCAGTAACATCATACTGTCTTACAGATGTCAATCTTCAGGCCGTGCCACTCAGGGACTTGTACTAATACAGTTGTGCTGGATTATATGTGCCGTGAAAAAGGACTTAGTGCTTTCCCAGTGTATATAACAAATCAACTCTTCTTGGGCTTCCAGCTGGGTACGGGTATCGGTTTTTACCGATGTTTCAGTGACAAACTCTGCCATCATCCCTGAAGAAAGTGGCAGAGTTTGACATTGAAATGTTGGGTAAAATCCAGTTGGAAGCCGGAGGAAAGTTTACTTGTGTTTGACTAGATGTCCTGTGATTTGCACCTTGGCATCAGAAGAGCTATGTTTGATTTAGCTGTACACACGTGCGTGGTTGATGCAGTTGGGAGGGGGTGTCAGTGAGGCCTCATCTGGAATACAGAGAACAGTAAAAACATGACAGAGTAATACTGGAGACAGAACAAAGGCCATTCACTAAGATGACAAAGTTGTCCTACCACATCATTTGGGCTTTGAATTGCTTGGAGTTCAGAAGAAAGTAGGGGAGGGGATGCTCAACAGGGAAGAGGTTGGGACAACAGATGAGGTTCATTTCCCTTGGCAGAGCTGTTTAGTAAATAGTAACCCTAATCTGAAAGATTCTCCCCATAATCTTTGACATCCTCCACTTTAAGTATACCTCGTGACTTGGCCTCCATAGCCATCTGTGGCAGTGAACTCCACCAATTCATCACCCACTAGCTAAAGAAATTCCTCCTCATGGACGTCCCTCAATTCTGAGGCTGTGCTCTCGGGTTCTAGACTCCCTCACTACAGAAAACATCCATTCCAGACCCATTCACTCTAGGCCTTTCAATAGTTTTGAATGAGATTCCCCTGACCCCATTCTTCTAAATCCCAGTGAGTACAGGCCCAGAGCCATCAAACACTCCTCCTACATTAACCTTTAATTCCGGAAATCATTCTTGTGAAATCCTCTGGACCTCCTCGAGTGCCAGCACATCCTGAGGCCCAAAACTGCTCACAATATTCCAAGTGTGGTCAGACCAGTGCATTATAAAACCTCGGCATTACATCCTCACTTATGTATTCTAGTCCGCTGGAAATGATTGCTAACATTGCATTGGCCCTGTGGTTCCTCGCCGAGGTAACGCTGACAACTCCTCAAACCCTTGACGTCTATCGCCAGGGCTGGGATATTATTTCATTCAGTGACACAGTGCGGTGTTGGCCCTCCTGGTCCTCTGAGACAGACCACCCAGCAACCCCACAACCCCGATTTACTCGAACCTAATCACAGGACAATTTACAATGACTAGTTAACCTTTGGACTGTGGGAGGAAACCCACGCATTCGGGAAAACCCACGCATTGCGGACAGAGCCGGAATTGAACTCTGGACGCACTGGGCTGTAAAAGGGTTATGCTAACAGCTACATTAACATGACACCCACTATCGTCACTGCCTGCATGTTCCCTCCAAATCACACATTGGCCCAGAGTGGAGGGTGAAAAAAGGAATGCGATGACAGGTGTGGAGATGAGAAACAGAGAGAAGGAATGAATACTGGGATTGTTCAGATGGGATGTGTGGCCTCCACTTGTGTCATAACTCACAAATTCTGGCTGTGGATGCAGAGAAAAGCAATTCTCATACAAACTACTGGAGGACCCGCAGATCAGACAGCATCGATCGAGGGGAATGAACAGTGGATGTTTCCGGCTACGACCGTTCATCAGGACTGGAAAGGAAGTGGGGAGAAGCCAGAATAAGGGGGTGAGAGGAGGGAAAAGAGTGCAAGTTGGCAGGAGGTAGGTGAAGCCAGGTGAGGGGGAACAGGTGGTTGGGTGGGGAGGGGGGGAATGAAGTGAGAAGCTGGGAGGAGATAGGTAGAAAAGGTAAAGGGCTGAAGCAGACGGAATGTGATAGGAGAGGAGAGAGGATCATGGGAAGGAGGAGGATTGCCAAGGGCATGTGATAGGCAGGTGAGGAGATGAGAGGTGGTGAGAGGAGAGCCAAAATTTGGATAAGGGGGTAATCTACTGTCCAGTAAAATCTGTATATATTTTTGCAGGTGGATGTAATGGTGTGTATTTTGGCAGGACTGTAGGACCTGTGTGTCTGTGTATGAGACATACTGTATTAAAATTTCTGTATATTATCGTAAAAATAGAATTTGTGTAGTGTAGAGTATAATCTGTATCTATTATAACAATCTGCTTATATTATAGCAATTTTGGAGTGTGATGTATAGAATTGTGGTAGGATTGTGTATGCTGGAACAGTACGTTATAGTGTTCTGTTGCTTACCATCTTATCTCCCCCTGACTTTCCCCTCAGCCTCTCTCTTCTCTCTTCTCCTTCTTCTCTTCTCTCTTCCCTTTCTCCCATGACCCCTCTCCTCTCCTATTAGATTCCTTCTTCTTCAACCCTTTATCTTTTCCACATAACCCCTCCCATTTTCTCACACCACCTCCCTCATCCACCCACCTTCCGCCCTCACCTCACTTGGCTTCACTTATCACCTGCTAGCTCATACTCCCTCTCCTCCCGCTGCTTTCTTATTCTTGCACCTGTCCCCTTTCTTTCCAGTCCTGATGAAGGGTCTCAGCCCGAAATGTCGACCGTTTATTCCCCTCCATAAACGCCACCTGACCTGCTGAGTTCCTCCATCACTTTGTGTGTGCTGCTTTGGATTTCCAGCACCAAGATTTTCCTGTGTTCATGATTGCCGAGAAAATCCCGGCCAGGAATTTGGGACCAAGGGGCTTAACATCCCCCTGACTTTCCTTTCGGATCTGGGAGCTTTGGTCTACAATACTGAGGAGCAGTCTGCAGGATTGTCAGTAAGAAACTGATAAGCTGGGATAGGTCACTGCTCTCCTCAGTCAAGATAATGGAACAAATGGGAAATAATATACCTTACTTTTTTGCACATCAGTGCATATTGCAGATTGTTTTAGGATATTTCTGGAACTGTCAGCTTTGTTGAGCTGTTTTAAAAATTCCTTTGTGCCAAGTTAAGAGTGACCAGCCAGGATGTTTGATGTGAGAGTGACTCCATCAGCACTGTAATATTGGGGGGCTTGAATAATCGGTTCATATATTGTGTGGCAGATCCTTGATACACTCAGTGACCACTTTTATTAAGCATGTCCTGTACCTAATAAAGTGGCCACAGAGTGTGTACTGTTGCACATGTCAAAACTGTTTAGCTGTAATATACTGGGTTTATTTACCAGATGATTGAGGAAGATCTAAGAACTGTGTATAGCAACAAGATATACTTCATTAGAATTTGTATATACGAAGGGTGATTGATAAGTTTGTGGCCTAAGGCAGAAGGGAGCAATTTTAGAAAACCTAGCACATTTATTTTTCAACACAGTCCCCTCCTACATTCACACACTTGGTCCAGCGGTCGTGGAACGTACAGATCTTGGTCCTCCAGAAAGTGTCCACAGATAGGTGATTGATAAGTTTGTGGCCTAAGGTAGAAGGAGATGAGTTATACAGCTCTCGTCACATGCACATGCAGGTCAACTCTTTGAGTGATTACGCAGAAAGTTTGAAGTTAAAAACTCTTCAGTTAATAACGCATTGGGATGATTGATAAGTTTACGGCCTAAGGAGATGTTATTAACTATAAACTTTCTGCATAATCACTCAAAGAATCACTCAAAGAATCCATACGCTCCACGACCGCTGGACCAAGTGGGTAAATGTTGGAGGGGACTATGTTGAAAAATAAATGTGCTAGGTTTTTAAAAATTGATTCCTTTTACCTTAGGCCACAAACTTATCAATCACCCCTCTTATGTATTTCAAAGGTTCAAAGATTCATTTGATTGTCAATGTATGCATACACAATATAACTCTGGTATTCGTCTTCTCCAGATAGTCATTAAATACAGAAAAACCATGGGAGGTGTTGAAAGAAACCCCACCCCTGCACAAAAAAGAAAAAGGAAAACATAAAGAAACAAAACTCGTAATCCCCAAACCCCCCCCACCCCTTCCTTCACTCAAAAAACTAACAGATCGTCCACCCGGAAAACAGTCGCTAGAACACCCAGCCCCCTCCTTTGCATAAAAACTAACAGACATTGGCAGCTAGAATATCAAAAACCATAAATCCCTCCTGTTCAAGAAATAGCAACAATAATATCAAACCGCCAACCCTTTCCTCACAAAGAAGAACAAAGATAATAGCGTAAAGCCCCCAACCCCTCTCACACATAAAAAACTAGCAGATCACCCACACAGATAGACGTCACACAATATGGAAATGATGGTGATGATGTACACGTATTGCGGCTGCCAGTCACCTGTGTATATTATAGCAAAGGCAGAGCCTATGAACATGACAGCAAACTATCCAACCAGTTATAGATTACAGTAAAATCTGTCTCTCTAAAGTGCAAGTGCAATCTGTACATATTCTAGTGAATGGCAGAATTCATGTCTATTACAGCAGGTACTAAAACTAGTATTTATTATTACAGACAGTACGTCTTTGCATATTACGGCAGAGTCGAAGTTAATTTCACACAGTGGTCAGTGGCAGCTGTTGATATTATAACAAGCAGAAAAACGTGTCTATTACGGCAAGTTGAAGAATCCATAGATAGTACATTGGGCAATAAGATCACTGTATACAGTAATATCTGTGCATTTAAAGAAAACCATGGAATCGTTGTAGATTTTTGGAAGCGTGTATTATAGCAGACTACAGGACCTGTATGTGTGTGTGTATGTATATTTATAGTGTGTGTGTAGAGTGCAAGAAAGAGAGACAGTGGACACTAAATTTTGTGAAAATAAAGTCTGTGTAGGGTATAGTGTACAGTAGGACCTATTTCTATTAGAATAAGTAGTATAATTTGCTTATATTATAGCAGATAAGGTGTAATATTAATTTTAGATTATTATTATATATTGTTAATATTCATGCTATTACATATTACAGCAGATTATGTGGTATATCATAATGAATAGAGTAAACATTTGTATTATAGCAGACAGTGGTAGAATTTGTGTGCTCTGGGGCAACACAATGTATGTGACAATATTCAGTGGAGTCTGTATATTTAAAGTGAACTCTGGGATTGGTAACACACAAGAATCTCTTTCCCAGTTCTCCAGTTTTAGAATATACTAGACAACCAGGTGAGCCATTGAGGTACCCTTTGAGAGAAAGGTAGTGCAGTCCAATGTGCTTTGGAAATTAAAGAAGAAAAACTCAGTTTATTAAAGAAGTAAAGACAGACAGTACGTCTTTGCATATTACGGCAGAGTCGAAGTTAATTTCACACAGTGGTAGCAATGCACGTAGCAAAGCAAATATAGTTCCTCTTCGTTTAACGAAGGACACTTTTGATGGCAACATTTCTGGTTGATTTGCCACCCTTGTGCCTTTCGTTGTCATTCTGGAGACGTGCAGCCCTCTCATGCACCGTCTCTTCATCTCTTCTGCTGTTTGTTCTTTGTCTCTGATCCTGGAGACGTGCATTTCTCAGCTCCTTTGTCTCTTCCTCTTTCCTCCTTCTGTGCCTGTTTTTATCATTCTGGAGATGTGCGGTCCTTTCATCTGCCATCTTTTCATCTCTTCAGCTGTTTGTTCTTTGTCTCTGATCCTGGCCTCATCCCATTCTTATTCTCTCCCTCTCCTTGCCGCTTCCCGACAACGTTTGGCGTCATCTCTTGACCCCTTCTCTTTCCATGCGGCATAATTAGGCTGATCATTTTTTTTACCTTAATGCTGGTTAGAAGATATGAAGCAGTAACACCAAAGCCTCCAGGATGCTGATTACTCTTGATGATGTGGTTGGCACTCTCTTAAATGGACCTGATGTAGTCACTGACTGCAGCAAAGGGTTTGATGGGTGTTTCGAAGTACGTCATTACAATTAGATTTAATTATCTCTTATTGATGGGTGGCAGTTTGATCTGTCCCAATCCTGCAAATGCTGGTGATTAGCAGAAGGTGACCGCTTGAAATAGAGCTACCTTGCCCTTTTGCTCCGGTTGGTGTCGCTGCTGAGGCTGGCAGTGCGCATGTCGTGGTATCTCATCGCGGTTTCCGTGAAAGGTGAAATTGCTCTGTGAGCATCGTGAGGTGCTGCTGACGCTGGCCGTGCACGTGTGTCATGGTGTGGCATCGCGGTTTCCGTGAAAGCTGGAATCGCTCTGTGAGCATCGTGAGGCATTGCTGACGCTGGCCGTGCACGTGTGTCATGGTGTGGCATCGCGGTTTCCATGAAAGGTGGAATAGGCTCTGTGAGCATCGTGAGGCATTGCTGACGCTGGCCGTGTACGTGTGTCATGGTGTGGCATCGCGGTTTCCATGAAAGGTGGAATAGGCTCTGTGAGCATCGTGAGGCATTGCTGACGCTGGCCGTGTACGTGTGTCGTGGTGTGGCATCGTGGTTTCCATGAAAGCTGGAATAGGCTCTGTGAGCATTGTGAGGCGCTGCTGAGGCTGGCCGTGCACGTGTGTCGTGGTATCACTTTGCAGTTTCCATGAAAGCTGGAATGGGCTGGGGTTGTGGAAGGTGGGGCCTGTTGATTGACGAGTGAACATTACACGAACAGATAACCCTGAACTTTGCGTGCATTCTGTAAGTTAGCGCATTTTAAGTCGATTTAGTTTAAAAAAGTGCTGCTGTAATGCACAGCTCGGACAAATTGGAGGTCACAAACAAACAGAGCGTGAGAGTTTTAGTAGTATATAGATTTTATTGGGAGGAGGAAATGGGTACATTTTAATTTAGGCTGTTAGTTTGAATATATTCAGATTCACATTTATTAATCACATGTACATTGAAACTTACAGTGAAATGTGTTGCTTGCATTAATAATCCGCACACCCAAGGAAGTGCTGAGGGCAGCTTGCAAGTGTCACCATACACTTTGGCACCAACATAGCAATGTCCAGTAAACAACATAAGCAGAAACAACAGCAACAAAACAAAACAAGACAAAAACAAAAAAAAAACAAGCCCCTTTCCCATCTCTCTACCCAGTCCCACACTCGGACCAGTCAGGACTGGCTGTATCCGGGACTCCTGTCCCTGTCCTCAGATTCCCAGACTCAGGTGTATAACAATGCAACTCTGCTGGAAACTGTGAGACTATTCTGTAACAGACAATTACGCAGTTATTGCTCATTTGATGACCAATATTTTCTCTATCGGTATTGATGAGGGCTGTAGCATTGGAGCTTTAGGCATTTGTGAAAAGATTACTAATGTTTGAAGCTGCTATTAACACACTGTTTCTGTTCGATATCGCTTATTCAGTGGTTGAATGTGCTGTGAGCCAGTTTACAGAGGACATACTGTCTCACCAGGAGAAGGCATGATGATACCTGCGCTCAGTGGGTTCATTGGCATCGGCCTGCCTCGAAGGACAATCATCACAAGCCTGGGTGGAAGATATGGAGATCCTGATCCTAGTCATTAAGATCCGCCTCTCGGCCCCACCAGTGTATTCCGAAGGAAAGCTTATGATGCAATACATTTGGCTCAAGCTTGACTGCAGTTGCTGATGTTCAATGATGTCCAGTCGCCTTAGGGGCTTCACTCTGGACTTTCTATCTCCATTTACTCCCGTAGTCTTTATCTTTCCCGAGGCTGCCCACGAGGCAGTGGGGCAATTTACCCAAAGCTGGGGATCTGGTTCATAAGCACCAGGGCATGTCCACACACCGGTGGGCCTGCACGCTGCGTTCAGGGGCCAGACCTCCTCCCCATCCTCGGTAGTACAGCCTGAGTGTGAAAGGAGTTCAGTTTCCGTGTGTGACCAGTGAGGAGGTGCTGCATGAAGCTTGCTGTTGGAGAGGCTGTGTACTGGCAAGGGGAGACTTACACGTTCAGCTCTCCTTTTCACAAGACTGCTAGCCAGTGGTGGAAGCTGAAAGTGAGATCGACAAGCACTACCCACTACACTATCACACTAGATGCATCACAACCACCATTTTGACACAGGGCACTCCTGTACTCCTACTCATTAATGCAAATATCTAATCAGCCAATCATGTAACAGCAGCTCAGTGCATAAAAGCACGCAGGCATGGTCAAGAGGTTCAGTGTTGTTCAGGCCAAACATCAGAATGGGAAGAAATGTGATCTAAGTGACTTTGACCATGGAATGATTGTTGGTGCCAGACAGGGTGGCTTGAGTATCTGAAGCTCGCACGCAACAGTCTCTAGAATTTACAGAGAATGATGTGGAAAACAAAAAAAGAATTCCAGTGAGCGGCAGTTTTAAGGGTGAAAACTTCTGGTTAATGAGAGAGGTCGGAGGAGAATGGCCAGACTGGTTCGAGCTGACAGGAAGGTGACAGAAACTCAAATCACCACATGTTACAACAGCGGGGTGCAAAAGTGGTGTGCTGAATGTGTAACACGTCGAACCTCGAAGTGGATGGGCTACAGCAGCAGAAGACCACGAACATAATTCAGATTCAGTTTATTGTCATTTATAAACCACAAATACAATACAGTTAAAAATGAGACAACGTTCTCCGGAATGATATCACAAAAAAGCACAAAACAGACCACACAAGAAAAACCACATAACGTTTGGTAATCCCCAATCCAGAGTCCGGAGAGGCTGCTGCATATCGATATCGCGCTACCGTCTTAGCACGCTCCCCAGAAAGGAACTACAAACCCATCAGACAAACCTAAAGCTACAAGACCTACACAAAACCACACAGTTACATATAGTTATAGTTAACATATAGTTTCAACAGTGCAGACAATACCATAATTGATAAAAGACTAACTGACAAAGACCACAGATTATAACACATAGTTTCAACAGTGCAAAGCAATACCGTAATCTGATAACGAGCAGTCCATGCATGGTTTGAAAGAAAGTCTCAAAGTCCTGACAGCCCATCGGCTCACGCAGACGGTAGAAGGAAGAAAAACTCTTCCTGTCATGAACCTCCAGCGCTGCAGCTTGCCAATACAGCACTTTGGGAGCCCTGATCACAGCCAACTCCGAGTCCGTCCGAAAACTTCGCGCCTCCGACCAGCCCTCCGACACCGAGCACCATCTCTGCCGAGCGCTTCGACCCCGGCCCCGGCTGCCAAGCAACAGGCAAAGCCATGGATTTGGGGCCTTCCCCCCGGAGATTTCTCCAATTGTACATTAGCAGAGGCAGCGAAACAGGCATTTCAAAAGTTTCACCAGATGTTCCTCCGTGCTTCACACATCCGTCTCCATCAAACCAGGATTGTACACGGCCCCTACTTACAGACAACAGATTCCTGGAGTGGCCGCTGTGCGCTGCGTCACACCGCCATCTTGGAAACCCCCATAAAATGGCCAGTGAGTGTACAACACTTCAACAATCCTGAAGGCAATGGCAGAAATTACTTTTTGACCCCACACACAATACTGAGTTTGGAAAATTAGTCCTAATGAGGGGTCACAGCCTGAAATGTTGACTCTTCATTCCTCTCCATAGCTGCTGTCTGGCCTGCTGAGTTCCTCCAGTGCTTCGGATTTCTACCATCTGCAAATACCTTGTTCTTGTCAAATGAACCCTGGTTCATAAGAGTTAAAAATCCTTGACACTGAACTCAGCTGGGAATCAGGTTTATTATCACCGGCATGTGTCGTGAAATTTGTTAACTTAGCAGCAGCAGTTCAATGCAATACGTAATATAGAAGAAAAAAAACAAAATAAAATAATAATAATAAATAAACAAATAATTCATTTACAGTATATGTATATTGAATAGATTAAAAATCATGCAAAAACAGAAATAATATATATTTAAAAAGTGAGAGAGTGTCCAAGGGTTCATTGTCCATTTAGTAATAAACACTGCCAACAATCCACTGATAAGAACTAGGTAAGATAATTCATGTCTTGGATCTTCGCGAATTGAGTTTTTGGGTTTGCATGTGGCTACTTGTTAGTCCTAGTTCCTTTTATTCACTTTAATCAGAGCCTGCTTGACTGGTCCAGCATTTATTGCCCGTGAGGAAACGGTGGAGAGCTGCCTTTCTAAGCCACTGCAGTCCGTCTGCTGTCGGAAGTTCAGCAGTGCAGGGAAAGGAGTTCCGGAATTCAGTCCCAATTAAGTTGGTGAATTCCTTTACTCTCAGTGTTTGTACTAAGTTACAATGAAAAACTTTGTTTAAGAACCCTTCCATACAGATCGGTTCAGGACACTGATGCATTGAGGTGGCACAAGGGAAAAGCAGTAACACATGCAGAATATATAAAGTGGCCACTGAGTGTAAGATCATGGTCTTCTACTGCTGTAGCCCATATTTCATTAACAAGGTGTTTTAGTTCACAGAACTGCTGCTCGCTGTATTGTTTTCCCTGCACCATTACCTATAAACTCCGGAGCTGGAGTTCCCCACCTTTATTACACCATAAACCCCCACTTTAGAGACTGTTGTGCAATAAAAAATCCCAGGAGATCAGCAGTTTCTGAGATACTCAAGCCACCCCATCTGGCACCAACAATCTTTCCACACTCAAAGTCACTTAGATCACACTTCTGCCCCATTCTGATGTTTGGCCTGAACAACAACTGAACCTCTTGACCATCCTTTTATGCCTTGAGTTGCTGCCACATGATTGGCTGATTAGATATTTGCATTAACGAGCAGGTGTACCTAATAAAGTGTTCGCTAAGTGTAGAGTTCCATTTCGAGAGATGGTGCAAGCTAGACAATAAGGTGTAAGGCCATGATGAAGTAGATTGGGAGGACTATACTGTTCTGGGGCTACTCAGTTATTACATAGAATCTATCCTCCTTGAGCCCGGTGGGATGTGATTTCAGGCTTTTCTATCTCTTTTCCAGTGGGAGAGAGGAGAAGAGAGAACATCAGGGGTGGGCTGCTTTACCGAGGCAATGAGAAGTGTAGACGGAATCCATGGAGGGGTTGATGGTTTCTGTGGTAAGCTGAGCTGTGTCCACGACTCTACAGATTCTAGAGACCTTGGGCAAAGCAGCTGCCATACCAGGACATGAAAACCTTTACGTTTTATGCATTGCTCCAATCCTTTTCCCTCTGTTCCTTGGCAGGCGAGGAAGGTGAAGAAGATGAAGAGGAATACAAGGATGGCAGTATCTGCAGTTACTGCGCTTTCTGTGAGGTGAGGGACTTCTGCCAACTCACTGCCATGGCACTTCTGATGCACAGATAAGAGGCCGTCCTCAGCCTGGAAGGATTGTGATTCAGACATTATAGGAACTGCCTCATTCTCATTTACATTGAGCTCTGCTATCGGTGGTAACCCCCGCCTCAGTGCAGAAACTTAAACACATAACCTCAAGACTGAATTGTGGACATTATACTTTCTCATTCTGACATTGGAGAGGGTTCAAAGGACGTTCATGAAAATGATTTTGGGATTGAAAAGCTTAACATATGTGGATCATTGCTGGCTCTGGGCCTATACTTGCTGGAATTTAGAAGCATAAGTGGGGCAGCTCATTGAAACCTATCAAATGTTGAAAGGCCTAGATAGAGTGGATGTGGAGAGAATGTTCCCTATAGTGGGGAGTTTAAGACCAGAGGACACAACCTCAGAATAGAGGGACATCTACTTAGAATGGAGATGAGGAAGAATTTCTTTAACCAGAGCTTGGTCAATCTATGGAATTCGTTGCTGTGGACACCAGGTCACTGGGTGTATTTAAAGCTGAGATTGATAGATTCTTGGTAGGTCAGGGTGTGAAAGGTTCCGGGGAGAGGCAGAGAATGGGGATGAGAGACAAATGGATCAGCTATGACCAAATTGCAGATGGACTGAATGGCCTAATTCTGCTCCAATGTCTTATGGGCCTTTGGTCTTAACTGTCTATAGAAATTTCAGATCACATTCTTCAGCTCACTTTTTTTTTTATCCCTATCCAGATTCCTGGAGGTTCCCTCTCCTGTTGAAAAGAGTTTTTCAGCACTGAAACTTCAGCTCACCTGCTGAACTATTAATCTGCTGTCTCATCGGCCATGGCCTTCCATACCCACCTGTCCTTAAACCTATCCAAACTTCTCCTCAATATTGAAATTGAACCTGCATCCACCACTTCCACTGGCAGCTTGTTCCATACTCTCACCCCCCTCTGAGTGAAGAAATTCCCCCTCATGTTCCCCTCAAACATTTCACCTTTCACCTTAACCCATGATCTCCAGTTGTAGTCTCACCCAACCTCAGTGATAAAAACCTGCTTTCATTTACCTTCTCTATTTGGTTTTGTATTCCTCGATGAATTATCCCCTCATTCTCCTACCATCCCTAAAAAAAGTAGAGAAATGGCCCTGATCACTCAACCGCTAATAAAGCCCACAGCCTCTCCTCTGTATAGCCAGTGAGCTCATACGCACATCTGTCATCTGTTCACAGTGACCTTGCCTTTGTCACTATGTAGTTAAAAACAATGAGTCACCACACCATTACTAAGAACAAGGAACTCGCACACCCAGAGTCTCAGACACACATCAATAGTATTCATGATGAAATCAGGTTACACATTAATTGGCCACATTTTAACTACAGTTCCATTGTACTGCAGCACTGTGCGTTGTGAATCCCCCATCCTCGTGTGGTTTTCTGGGCTCAGGGAGACTCCTTCATTTCTGACGCTTACATCACTAAGGGTAACTGTCGTCTCCTCTTCCCGCAGCATTGTGGAGAATGTGATAAGTGCCCCTGTGAAGAAGGAGACAAGAGTGAGCACTGTGAAGACTGCAAGGTAAGAAGCATGACCTGCCCCCTGCCACTACAGGGGTGGACTCTCTGAGAACCATGTCTGTGCTGTCCAGGATTCCCGTCAGTGTGGAAAAATCAGGAACATGTTTTGGCCACAATCACACCAGGAAGAGACTGATCGGACCAGTGCCAAGGTTTAGAGTGTCCCACCCTCCATTTATTCCAGCATTACCTGCGGACCTACCACCCCTTCATGTGTACCTGTTCCATTTTCCCAATCCTTTACACACCCTCCCTAATCTACCACTCAAATCTTATGTGAAGGAGCAAGCCATTGTACCTATTGTGCTCATGATAGCTTCTTAACATAGCTCCTCCTTCCCTTTCTCCTATGGTTACTCTCCTCTCCTGTCGGATTCCTTCTTCTATGCCCTTTATCTTTTCCACTTATCATCTCTCAGCTTCTTACTTCAGCCACCAACCCCACCCACTAGGCATCACCTATCAGCTTGTCATTCCTCCCTCCCTCCATTCCCTTCACCTTTTCCTCCCTCCACCTACTTATTCTGACATCTACCTATCCAGTCCTGATGAAGGGTCTCAGCCTGAAGCATTGACTATTTATTCCCCTCCTGTTCCTCCAGCATTTTGTGTGGTAGCATAGTGATTAGCACAATGCTTTACAGCACCAGCGAACTGGGTTCAATTCCTGCTGCTGCCTGTAAGAAGTTTGTATGTTTTCCAATTTCTGCTCACAGTTCAATGACGTACCTGTTGGTACATTAATTAGTCATTGTAAATTGTCCTGTGATTAGGTCAAGATAAATCCAGGGATTGGTGGGAGGCATGACTCGAAGTTCGAAAGGGCCTATTCTGTGCTGTATCTGAATAAATAAATAAAAAATCGATGTTCCTACTTCTGCGCTTCACTGCACCACTCCTTCCCCAATAACGACCTTTCCCCCCTCATACTCTTCCCAATATCAGTCTCCACCTTCACCATTCCCCTCCACATGCCCATCATCCTTCTACCTTCCTCGATCCACCAATCTCAATAAATAAGTAAAATAAAACCACCTACCGGCCCCTGCCTCACCACTCCCCCTCTTGTCTCTATACTGGTTACTCTCCACTCTCAGCCCTAAACCAGGGTTTAAACTCAAAACGTTGGCTCTTCCTTCCCCACCGCAGATGTTGCTCGAGGCACTGAGATCCTCCAGCTGATTGTTTAATGCTCCACATTCCAGCACAGCACTACCGAGTCTCCAAAGCTCAAACTGATTTCATTATCCAGGTACATATATATCTTGTGGGGATACAGAGTAAACCTGTGAAAGACCTCGCCAAGCTGGGCAATCAACCGGTGTGTAAAAGACAACAAACTATGCAAACACAAAACAGAAAGAAATAATAAATGCATAAATAAATAAATAGATAGATAGATAGATAGATAGATAAATAAATAAGCAACAAATGTTGAGAACAGGAGATAAAGAATCCTTGAAAGTGAGTCCGTAAGTTGAAGGAACATTTCAACAATGGGGCAAGTGAAGTTGAGTGAAGTTATCCCCCTTGGTTCAGGAGTCTGATGGTTGAGGTGTAATAACTGTCCCTGAACCTGGTGCTGTCCAAAGAGAATACAAGTATCTGATAATATTTTGGCAGACATTAACTCCAGAAGTAGGCTTCAATCTATCCCTATAACTTAAGCTCAAGCTGTTATCCCTAAAGCAACATACACGTAACACTGGAGGAACTCAGCAGGTCTATGGACATGAATAAAGAGTCGATGTTTTGGGCCAAGACCCTTCATCAGGACTGGAAAGGAAGGGGCAGAAGGTAGAATAAGAAGGTGGGGGACAGGGAAGCATACAAGCTGGCAGGTGACAGATGAGAGGGAAGGCGGGTAGTTGGGAGAGGGGAAGATGAAATAAGAAGGCTGAAGAAAAATGAATCTGATAGGAATGGACCATGGGAGAAAGGCAAGGAGGAGGGGCACCAGGTGGGCAGGTGAAGAGAAGGGGGAATGTAGAGAGAGAAGAGAGGGGTAGACTTTACAGTACATTTGAGAGATGCCATCAGGTTAGAGGCTACCCAGAAGGAATATGAGGGTTTGCTTCTCCACCCTGAATGTAACCTCATCGTGACAGTGGAGGAACGGGAAGTTGAATCGCAATGGGTGGCCGTGGTGAAGTTTCTCCTTTTGTGATGGACAAAGCGAAAGTGCTCCATGAAATGGTCCTCCAGTTTATGTCGGGTCTTATCTTACAAATTACCCTCAACGTACATCTTAAACCATCATGGGAAGGGATTCACAGAGCGAACTTTCAGTTAATCTGTGATAAAGCTTCAGCTCATTAACAGGCAACAGACTGAATTATCTTCCTGAACACTGATCCCACAATCCATCCATTTTCCTCCACCTGTCCCCAGTGTCATTCGTTCCTTCAGCCTAAACACTACTTGCTCAGAAACTCTTGCCCCCTCCTCTCATGCCAGGATTTTCTTCGCTTAGCATGGTCAAATGTTGTTCCACGGCTCTCGCGGCCCATTGACAGCAGACGATATGTTTGTGTGCCTGGGATGCTGTGACTGTGGTCTCCATCAATGCTTGTGTTCACCCTCACCTCAGTCAGCACAGTCAAGCTTGCTGGCTCCCCGAGGCATGTTGGTCAATCCCTAAGGCTGGCGGAATTACAGCCAGCCAGCTAACTTGTGGGTCTTTCATCAGGTGCCACACCAGGAAACACAATTCTCCTTTCCCCACCGTGTTAACATTGATTGTCACCAATATTAAAAGTCAACACTTTGAGTCTGTTTCTCAAACAATCATCCTTTCCTTTTTCTTCCCCACAGTACTGTCAGTTCTGCTACGTCTGCCCTGTAATATGTGAAACTGTTTGCAAACCAGGTAAGGGGGAACGACGTGTAGTCCCGCACAAGAGCTGTTTAATTTATCAGCTTGGCATTTCATCAGATTGCCATTTCAACAACTAAATCTCACTCTTTCTCTTGCACTCAGGGAGCTACCTAGATGAATTCTCATCAACAATATATCAGTGAGTAAAACTTCCTTATTAAAAGGTGACAATGATGAGGAAAATGCTTCAATTGCTTTACTCAATGTCCCCTATTCATCTCCTCTTGGCTTAAATGCAAGCCCAGTGCTTAATTCTGCTGCCTGCTTCAAAGCTTTGCTATCGTTTTCCTAAACTTCCCCAGTGCTCTAACTTTGGGCCACAACATTACGACTGTAATGTGAAGCTGAGGCCAAAATCAGATCTGTAGTGATCCTCCTCAGCCAGGAGTGGGGAAGGGTCCTGTGACTGATACCGGCTGTAAATGCTCAACACATTTAATAAATTAACAGAAAGCCCCCCCCCCCTTGTTGACTAATCATTGGTTGCCACTGACTACAGTTCAATTCACAAAAGTGAATAGAATATAGAACAGTACAGCACCAGAACATGACCTTTGACCCATGATGTCTGTGCTGAACATGATGCCAAATTAAACTAAAACCTCTTCTGTCTGTACATGAACTATATCACTCCATTTCCTTCAAATTCATGCCCTTTAAAGGGGCTGCGGTGAGTGCTACAATTTACAGTCCCAGTGACCTGTCTGAAAGGAGGTCGTACATTCTCCCTGTGACCCCGTGGGTTTCCTCCCACAGTCTAAAGACGTACCTGTAGTTAGGTTAATTGGTCCTGTCATTAGGCTTGGGTTAAATTTGCGGACTGCTGGGTAGCCTGGTTCGAAAGGCCGGGGGGATTTTTTCCATGTTGTACCTCAATAATTTTTTTTTTAAAAAGCTATTATCTTATCTGCTTGCACCACTAACCCTGGCACTCACTGCGCTCAGTGTAAAAATCATGCCCCACTATATCTGGTTAGTCAGGGTGTCAAAGGTTACAGAGAGATGGTAGGAGAATAGAATTGAGAGGAATAACAAATCAGCCTTGATTGAATGGCAGGGCAGACTTGATAGGTCAAAGGGCCTAATCTGCTCCTATGTGGTTTGGTTTTAAAGTCTGATTTTCTTCCCCTCGACTTAAATGCATGTTGTCTAGTATTTGGTAGTTCTACATTTGGACAAAGATTCTGACTCCCTGCCCTATCAATGCCCTCATAGAACATAGAATAGTACAGAACATTACAGGCCCTCAGGCCCTTTGGCCCACAATGTTGTGCCAGTCCTCAAACCCTGCCTCCCATATAACCCCCCACCTTCAATTCCTCCATATACCTGTCTAGTAGTCTCTTAAACTTCACTAGAGTATCTGCCTCCACCACTGACTCAGACAGTGCATTCCACGCACCAACCACTCTGAGTGAAAAACCTTCCTCTAATATCCCCCTTGAACTTCCCTCCCCTTACCTTAAAGCAATGTCCTCTTGTATTGAGCAGTGGTGCCCTGGGGAAGAGGCACTGGCTGTCCACTCTGTCTATTCCTCTTAATATCTTGTACACCTCTATCATGTCTCCTCTCATCCTCCTTCTCTCCAAAGAGTAAAACCCTAGCTCCGTTAATCTCTGATCATAATTCATACTCTCCAAACCAGATAGCATCCTGGTAAATCTCCTCTGTACCCTTTCCAATGCTTCCACATCCTTCCTATAGTGAGGTGACCAGAACTGGACACAGTACTCCAAGTGTGGCCTAACTAGAGTTTTATAGAGCTGCATCATTACATTGTGTCTCTTAAACTCTATCCCTTGACTTATGAAAGCTAACACCCCATAAGCTTTCTTAACTACCCTATCTACCTACCTGTGAGGCAACTTTCAGGGATCTGTGGACATGTACCCCCAGATCCCTCTGCTCCTCTACACTAACAAGTATCCTGCCATTTACTTTGTATTCTACCTTGGAGTTTGTCCTTCCAAAGTGTACCACCTCACACTTCTCCGGGTTGAACCCCATCTGCCACTTCTCAGCCCACTTCTGCATCCTATCAATGTCTCATAGTTTTATAATCTTTAATCAGGTCTCCCTTCAGCCTCCGATGCTGCAGGGAAAACAGCTCATTTATCCAGCCTCTCCTTACAGTTCATGCTCTCTAATCCAGGCAGCATCCTACTAGTCCTCTTCAGCAGCCCCTCCAAAGCCTCCATATCCTTCCCTTCGAGGGGTGACCAGAAATGCACAGAGGTGAGTGGGGGAGGAGTAATGTGTGAGGAGAGGTTATGACGAAGTAGTAGAAACTCCAACCTGGAATCTCTCTGAGTTAGACTCACTGGTCCCTGGGTCTCCTTTGCTTGCGAATCCTTGTGTCGTTTTGTGAGCTCCGTTTCTCGTTTCTCTCTTTCAGATCCATCGCAAACGTCTTCGATCAACCGGAGCATTAGATGTGATGACGTGTGGTCGGGGTGTCGGAGAGCTGGTCCCCAACACCCGGAGACGGAAGGCACCTCACTAACAACCGCGTGTTTGAAGCTTTGTATCTGTTGTTCCTATTTTATAAACTCCTGTGTCCTCTGCCCTTAGGAATTGATGCAATTCAGCCTCACTGCTTCCCAGGATTCTTTGTGAGGTCAAGGCTTGGTTCCCTGAACACCTCTTTGTCTCTGGCCTTCTCTGCCCTCTTCACTGACTGCTCTCCCTTCCTACCTTCTCCCTCCTACTTCTCTCTGATTGGTTGGATTGAGAGGCCCAAGGTGTAGCACATTGGTTGGCTCCCCTCTGCAGGTCCAGGGCACGACCCTGCAACCAATTGCTGTTTATCAGGCCCTTCCTCCAGACCCCGTCTGTCCTGTCAAGGCCTTGGGGAGGGCAAGCTGGTGTGTGACTCACTGTAGAATGTGATCCTGGGCAAGGCCTGGCTGACCCATCTCCGTTCTCCCTCACCACTGGATCTGTAGCCCTTCCTGGGATGTGAATCCAGGTCGGTTTGAATTATTGATGACTTGTCTTGGAATGTACAGGAATGGTGAAGTGAGAACCATTCCGAGAGCCAGACTCTCTTTCATCTCCACCTGTTCCACAGCTAGCTGGGCCTCTTGTGAGGCAACCTTACCTCACAAGAGGTCAATAATCTCCTTGCAAACCAAACCTCCTGTCAGTATGCACCTTTTGCCTCAAATTAATTAATAATCTGTTAAAAAAGAGGATGAAAGGTCAATGCTGAGGAATGGCCTGGCCTTTAGGAATTTGCCTCCCCGCCCCACCTGGCATTCTCCACAACAATCCTATCTTCCCCTCCTAACCCTTACCTTTATCCTCTTTTTGGTTCTCCTGCTTTACAGGGAATGGGCCCCTAAAGATGAAGCTATCTGGCCAAGTGCACCCTCCCTTGCCCCACAGTGCTGATTGCTTGTTCCTGTCCTCACTCTGGTATTTATTTAAAAGATGCTCTTGCCCCCGTTCTGTGAGGGTGCACGTCCTGTGTCTGTGGGGTGTGTGGGGGAGGGAGTTCTGTTCCCCTCCTGATTAAAGTGGGGTCTTGCTCCCTTCTCGTCATCCTCTCGTCTTTAGTGATTTCTTTCACCACTTCTGGAAAAAAAAGGCTTGGAACCTTTCATAATTTCCAGTCAACCATGCTTTCCAACATGGAGAAAATATAGGGGTGGTCATAGCATGAAACAGGCCATTTGGCCCAACTGGTTCATGCTGGTCAATACCTCAGATACCCATCTCAGCCTGTGAACAAGGCTACATTGGATTCACAGTACTATTTAGAATCTAAATCTTTCCTATCCATCTACCTGTCCAAATGACCTTTAAATGTGATTATTGAAGCTGCCTCAACCACTTCCTCTGGCAGCTTGTTGGTATATGTACGACTCTGTGAAGAAGTTTCTCCTCAGATCCTTTTAATCTTTCTCCTATACCAGTACAGACAGACAGACAGGCAGACATACTTTATTGATCCCGAGGGAAACTGGGTTTCGTTACAGCCACACCAACCAAGAATAGTGAAGAAATATAGCAATATAAAAGCATAAGTAATTAAATAATAATAAGTTAATCATGCCAAGTGGAAATAAGTCCAGGACCAGCCTATTGGCTCAGGGTGTCTGACACTCCGAGGGAGGAGTTATAAAATTTGATGGCCACAGGCAGGAATGACTTCCTATGACGCTCAGTGTTGCATCTCGGTGGAATGAGTCTCTGGCTGAATGTACTCCTGTGCCTAACCAGTACATTATGGAGTGGATGGGAGTCATTGTCCAAGATGGCTTGCAACTTGGACAGCATCCTCTTTTCAGACACCACTGTCAGAGAGTCCAGTTCCACCCCCACAACATCACTTGCCTTACGAATGAGTTTGTTGATTCTGTTGGTGTCTGCTACCCTCAGCCTGCTGCCCCAGCACACAACAGCAAACATGATAGCACTGGCCACCACAGCCTCGTAGAACAGCCTTGTAGGAAAGAGGTAAGCCATTCTACACAGAAAGATCCCACTAGGCACGATTAAGCGAACTTGTATTTTGTTGTGTTCTCTCAGGAATAAATACTGCCTTATATGAAGTTTGAAATACAGGGAGAACTCTTCAATCCTTTCTCAAAACAATGCCATTTTCATTTGTCTTGGAGGCCACTTAGCCCATTGATTCCATGTCAACTCTTAGAGCAATGGCATCAAACTTCAATGGCTTTGTCAAGGGCAGGTCGTGCCTTATGAGCCTGATTGAATTTTTTGAGGATGTGACTAAACACATTGATGAAGGTAGAGCAGTAGATGTAGTGTATATGGTAGTGTATACCCCATGCACGACTTATTGAGAAAGTACAGAGGCATGGGATCCAAGGGGACATTGCTTTGTGGATCCAGAACTGGCTTGCCCACAGAAGGCAAAGAGTGGTTGTAGACGGGTCATATTCTGCATGGAGGTCATTCACCAATGGGGTGCCTCAGGAATCTGTTCTAGGACTCTTCCTCTTCATGATTTTTATAAATGACCTGGATGACGAAGTGGAGGGATGGGTTAGTAAGTTTGCTGATGACACAAAGGTTGGGGGTGTTGTGGATAGTGTAGAGAGCTGTCAGAGGTTACAGCAGGACATTGATAGAAAGCAAAACTGGGCTGAGAAGTGGCAGATGGAGTTCAACCCAGATAAGTGTGAAGTGGTTCATTTTGGTGGGTCAAATATGATGGCAGAATATGGCAGAATAGTATTAATGGTAAGACACTTGGCAGTGTGGAGGATCAGAGGGATCTTGGGGTCTGAGTCCATAGGACGCTCAAAGCAGCTGTGCAGGTTGACTCTGTGGTTAAGAAGGCATATGATGTATTGGCCTTCATCAATCATGGAATTGAATTTAGGAGTTGAGAGGTAATGTTGCAGCTATATAGGACCCTGGTCAGACCCCACTTGGAGTACTGCGCTCAGTTCTGATCACCTCACTACAGGAAGGATGTGGAAGCCATAGAAAGGGTGCAGAGGAGATTTACAAGGATGTTGCCTGGATTGGGGAGCATGCCTTATGAGAATATGTTGAATGAACTCAACCTTTTCTCCTTGGAGTGACGGAGGATGAGAGGTGACCTGATAGAGGTGTATAAGATGATGAGAGGCATTGATCGTGTGGATAGTCAGAGGCTTTTTCCAGGGCTGAAATGGTTGCCAGAAGAGGGTATAGTTTTAAGGTGCTGGGGAGTAGGTACAGAGGAGAAGTCAGAGAGTGGTGAGTACGTGGAATGCACTGCCAGCAACAGTGGTGGAGGCAGATACGATAGGGTCTTTTAAGAGACTTCTGGATAGGTACATGGAATTTAGAAAAATAGAGGGCGATAGGTAAGCCTAATCATTTCTAGGGTAGGGACATGTTCGGCACAACTTTGTGGGCTAAAGGGCCTGTATTGTGCTGTAGGCTTTCTATGTTTCTGTTTCTAACTCCTCCAATTTACTTCCCAACAATCTATTCCATTTCTGATACACCATTCCCTAATACCCTGGTTTCCCGTTCACCATTCCCTAACATCCTGGCTTCCTTATACCATTCCCTAATTCCCTGGTTTCCCATTCACCATTCCCTAATACCCTGGCTTCCCTATACCATTCCCTAATTCCCTGGCTTCCCCTACCACCCATCCACACTGGCGCAATTTCCATAATCTATTTACCCTGTGAAAATGGGAGGAAGCTGGAAATGGGAAACAGAGGTGGTTACAGGGAGGTCCTTGCTCCAAGCAGACAGCACCCGAGGTCCAGATCAAACACTACCACATTATCTTAACTGGACATCCATCTGACAGAGCAGATGGGACCCTGTTTTGGTGTTAGTCCTGGAAAGCGACACCTCAAGCACCTCAAACCTCCTCTGGTTCTGCTCCAGGCCTCGAGGGTGCTACCTAAATGTATGCCCCTTCTTTTCTATTTGTCTGTTCAATTTTGGCACTGAAGGTACAGGATGAAACCTCAAACACAAAATACTCTGCAGATGCTGTGGTCAAAGCAACATGCACAACACACTGGAGGAACTCAGCAGGTCGGGCAGCATCCGTGGAGCCGGATGAAACCTCTATCCCTGACTCTCCCATTCAGAGGAGAGAGGAGCTGATTCTCGATCACTAGGAAAGGGCAGCTCCTCGGAGTGTCTGAGCCAGACAGACCCTGGGAATGCTCAGCTCTCAAAGGAAAGGACAAAGGTTCAGTCCGAGATCACCACAAGCTAAAGCAGCAATCACTAATGAGGACTCGTTTACTGAGTGTGTGTGTCTGTGAGTAAGTGTGAAAGAGTGTGAGTGTGAGTCAGCAAGGGAGTGTGTGTGAGTGTGTGTGCATGTGAATTTGTCTTTGTTGAATGGCTTTGTGTGTAATTGTGCAAGTAAATGAAGTAAATGAGTCTGTGTGTAAGAGTGTGAGTGATAGTGTGAAAGAGTGTGGCAGCGTTTGAGTGTGAAATAATGGTTTGTGTAAATTGGGAGTGTGTGGAAGTGTGTGAGTATGTGTATGAGTGTGCATATTGTGAAGGTATGTGTGAGAGGGTGTATGAGTGTGTGTGCATGACTGTGTCATAGTGTAGGAGTGTGTATGTGGGTGAGTGTGTGTGTATGACTGTGTCATAGTGTAGGAGTGTGTATGTGGGTGAGTGTGTGAAAGTGTGTAAATGAGTGTGAATGTGTGTGTATGAGTGTGTGAGTGTGTGTGAATTTGTGTCAGTGTAGGAGTGTGAGTCAGAGAGGGTGAGAAACAGACACAGAACTGAGGAAAGATTGGGACCAGGGTTTGTCCTCACTCAGTCCCAGGCCCCCCTGGTGGGAAACAGGCCGCGGGCAGGAGATTTCAGGAGTTGATGCCCAAGCGTGAGGACGTGGCAGGCTGGGACTATTTTAGGCTTGTGTGCAGGTGGCTGCTTCTCATTGGCGAGGTCCTGTGATCAGCACAGTCACCCGAAACCGTTCTAATCCACACCAAGCTATTAATAGAGGTCTGGG
This sequence comes from Hypanus sabinus, assembly GCF_030144855.1. Classification (NCBI taxonomy): domain Eukaryota; kingdom Metazoa; phylum Chordata; class Chondrichthyes; order Myliobatiformes; family Dasyatidae; genus Hypanus; species Hypanus sabinus. The sequence continues at coordinate 34,805,864 of NC_082734.1, read as the reverse complement.
TATCTAATAACAGATACTTAGAGCTCCGCAGCATTGGAGTAACAGACACCCTGCACCCACTCAGCTGCTGACTGAGCAAAGAAACTCATCTGTGAAGCTGTTCACCTCTCAACCATCCAGTGACCTCCTTCCTTCCCTCTCTCACATTCTTTCCTCACCTCCCTTCATTCTTTCACATTCGTTCCCCACCTTTTCCTTCCTTCCCTCTCACACATTCTGTCCCCAACTCTGCCTTCCCTCTCTCACATTCTTTCCCCACCTCTACCTCCCTTCCCTCTCTCACATTCTTCCCCAACACTTCCTTACTTCCCTCTCTCACATTCTTCCCCACATCTAAATTCCCTCTCTCACATTCTTTCCCCAACTCTTCCTTCCTTCCCTCACTCACATTCTTTCCCCACCTCTTCCTTCCTTCCTTCCTTCCCTCTCTCACATTCTTTCCCCACCTCTTACTTCCCTCCATCTCTCACATTCTGTCCCCACCTCTTCCTTCGCTCTCTCACATTCTTTCCCCAATGGTTCCTTACTTCCCTCTCTCACATACTTTCCCCACCTCTTACTTCCTTCCCTCTCTCACATTCTTCCCCACATCTTCCTTCCCTCTCTCACATTCTTTCCCCACCTCTTCTTTCCCTCTCTCACATTCTTTCCCCAACTCTTCCTTCCTTCCATCTCTCACATTCTGTCACCACCTCTTCCTTCCCTCTCTCACATTCTTTCCCCAAATCTTCCTTCCTTCCCTCTCTCACATACTTTCCCCACCTCTTACTTCCTTCCCTCTCTCACATTCTTCCCCACATCTACCTACCCTCTCTCAAATTCTTTCCCCACCTCTTCCTTCCCTCTCTCACTTTCTTTCCCCAACTCTTACTTCCTTCCATCTCTCACATTCTGTCCCCACCTCTTCCTTCGCTCTCTCACATTCTTCCCCACATCTTCCTTCCCTATCTCACATTCTTTCCCCACCTCTTCCTTCCCTCTCTCACATTCATTCCCCAACGGTTCCTTACTTCCCTCTCTCACATACTTTCCCCACCTCTTACTTCCTTCCCTCTCTCACATTCTTCCCCAACACATCCTTACTTCCCTCTCTCACATACTTTCCCCACCTCTTACTTCCTTCCCTCTCTCACATTCTTCCCCACATCTTCCTTCCCTCTCTCACATTCTTTCCCCACCTCTTCCTTCCCTCTCTCACATTCTTTCCCCAACACTTCCTTCCTTCCATCTCTCACATTCTGTCCCCACCGCTTCCTTCGCTCTCTCACATTCTTTCCCCAACTCTTCCTTCCATCCCTCTCTCACATTCTGTCCCCACCTCTGCCTTCCCTCTCTCACATTCTTTCCCCAATGGTTCCTTCCTTCCCTCTCTCACATTCTTCCCCACCTCTTCCTTCCTCCCCTCTCACAAATACTTTCCCGACCTCTTTGTTCCTTCCCTCTCTCACATTCATTCCCCACCTCTTCCTTTGTTCACCTCTCTCACATTCTTTCCCAACATCTTCCTTCCCTCTCTCACAATCTTTCCCCACCACTTCCTTCCTTCTCTCACATTCTCTCCCCACCTCTTCCTTCCTTCCCTCTCTCACATTCTTCCCCAACACATCCTTACTTCCCTCTCTCACATACTTTCCCCACCTCTTACTTCCTTCCCTCTCTCACATTCTTCCCCACATCTTCCTTCCCTCTCTCACATTCTTTCCCCACCTCTTCCTTCCCTCTCTCACATTCTTTCCCCAACACTTCCTTCCTTCCATCTCTCACATTCTGTCCCCACCGCTTCCTTCGCTCTCTCACATTCTTTCCCCAACTCTTCCTTCCTTCCCTCTCTCACATTCTGTCCCCATCTCTGCCTTCCCTCTCTCACATTCTTTCCCCAATGGTTCCTTCCTTCCCTCTCTCACATTCTTCCCCACCTCTTCCTTCCTCCCCTCTCACAAATACTTTCCCGACCTCTTTGTTCCTTCCCTCTCTCACATTCATTCCCCACCTCTTCCTTTGTTCACCTCTCTCACATTCTTTCCCAACATCTTCCTTCCCTCTCTCACAATCTTTCCCCACCACTTCCTTCCTTCCTTCTCTCACATTCTCTCCCCACCTCTTCCTTCCTTACCTCTCTCACATGCTTTCCACACCTCTTCCTTCCATCCCTCTCTCACATTCTTTCCCAACCTCTTCCTTCCTTCCCTCTATCACATTCTTTCCCAACCTCTTGCTTCCTTCCCTCTCTCACATTATTTCCCAACCTCTTCCTTCCTTCACTCACTGACATTCTTTCCCCACCTCTTCCTTCCTTCCCTCTCTCTCTCTCACATTCTTTCCCCACCTCTTCCTTCCTTCCCTCTCTCACATACTTTACACATCTCTTCCTTCCATCCCTCTCTCACATTCTTTCCACACCTCTTACTTCCATCCCTCTCTCACATTCTTTCCCAACCTCTTCCTTCCTTCACTCTGTGACATTCTTTCCCCATCTCTTCCTTCCATCCCTCACACAAATACTTTCCCGACCTCTTTGTTCCTTCCCTCTCTCACATTCATTCCCCACCACTTCCTTACTTCCCACTCTCACATTCTTTCTCCACCTCTTCCTTCCTTCCCTCTCTCACATTTTTTCCAGATCTTCCTTCCTTCTTTCACACTCTTCCTCACAGCTTCCTTACTTCCCTCTCTCACATTCTTTCCACACCACTTCCTTCCTTCCCTCTCTCAAATTCATTCCCCACATCTTCCTTCCCTCTCTCACATTGTTTCCCCTCATATTCCTTCCCTGTCTCACATTCTTTCACCACCTTTCCTTCCTTCCCTCTTTCACATTTTTTACCATCCACTTCCTTCCTTCCTGCGCTCACATTCGTTCCCCACCTATTCCTTCCTTCCCTCTCTCACATGCTTTACACACCGCTTCCTTCCATCCCTCTCTCACATTCTTTCCCAACCTCTTCCTTCCTTCACTCTCTGACATTCTTTCCCCACCACTTCCTTCCTTCCCTCTCTCTCACATTCTTTCCCCACCTCTTCCTTCCTTCCCCCTCTCTCTCACATTCTTTCCCCACCTCTTCCTTCCTTCCCACTTACACATTTTGTCCCCACCTCTTCCTTCCTTCCCTCTCTCACATTCATTCCCCACATCTTCCATCCCTCTCTCACATTCATTCCCCACCTCTTCCTTCCTTCCCACTCTCACATTCTTTCCCCACCTCTTCCTTCCTTCCCTCTCTCTCTCACATTCTTTCCCAACCTCTTCCTTCCATCCCTCTCTCACATGCTTTACACACCGCTTCCTTTCATCCCTCTCTCACATTCTTTCCCAACCTCTTCCTTCCTTCACTCTCTGACATTCTTTCCCCACCACTTCCTTCCTTCCCTCTCTCTCACATTCTTTCCCCACCTCTTCCTTCCTTCCCCCTCTCTCTCACATTCTTTCCCCACCTCTTCCTTCCTTCCGACTTACACATTTTGTCCCCACCTCTTCCTTCCTTCCCTCTCTCACATTCATTCCCCACATCTTCCATCCCTCTCTCACATTCATTCCCCACCTCTTCCTTCCTTCCCACTCTCACATTCTTTCCCCACCTCTTCCTTCCCTCTCTCTCTCACATTCTTTCCCAACCTCTTCCTTCCATCCCTCTCTCACATGCTTTACACACCGCTTCCTTCCATCCCTCTCTCACATTCTTTCCCAACCTCTTCCTTCCTTCACTCTCTGACATTCTTTCCCCACCACTTCCTTCCTTCCCTCTCTCAAATTCATTCCCCACATCTTCCTTCCCTCTCTCACATTGTTTCCCCTCATATTCCTTCCCTGTCTCACATTGTTTCACCACCTTTCCTTCCTTCCCTCTTTCACATTTTTTACCATCCACTTCCTTCCTTCCTGCGCTCACATTCGTTCCCCACCTATTCCTTCCTTCCCTCTCTCACATGCTTTACACACCGCTTCCTTCCATCCCTCTCTCACATTCTTTCCCAACCTCTTCCTTCCTTCACTCTCTGACATTCTTTCCCCACCACTTCCTTCCTTCCCTCTCTCTCACATTCTTTCCCCACCTCTTCCTTCCTTCCCCCTCTCTCTCACATTCTTTCCCCACCTCTTCCTTCCTTCCCACTTACACATTTTGTCCCCACCTCTTCCTTCCTTCCCTCTCTCACATTCATTCCCCACATCTTCCATCCCTCTCTCACATTCATTCCCCACCTCTTCCTTCCTTCCCACTCTCACATTCTTTCCCCACCTCTTCCTTCCTTCCCTCTCTCTCTCACATTCTTTCCCAACCTCTTCCTTCCATCCCTCTCTCACATTCTTTCCCCACCTCTTCCTTCGTTCCCTTTCTAACATTCTTTACCCACCTCTTACTTCCTTCCTTCTCTCAAATTCTTTCCTCACCTTTCCTTCCTTCCCGCTCTCACATTCTTTCCCCACCTCTTCATTCCTTCACTCTCTGACATTCTTTCCCCAGCTCTTACTTCCTTCCCTCTCTCACATTCATTCCCCACATCTTCCTTCCCTCTCTTACATTCTTTCCCCTCATATTCCTTCCCTGTCTCACATTCTTTCACCACCTTTCCTTCCTTCGCTCTTTCACATTTTTTACCATCCACTTCCTTCCTTCCTGCGCTCACATTCGTTCCCCAACTCTTCCTTCCTTCCCTCTCTCACATTATTTCCCCAGCTCTTCCTACCTACACTCTCTCGCATTCTTTCCCCTCATCTTCCTTCCATGTCTCACATTCTCTCCCCACCTCTTCCTTACATCCCTCTCTCACATTCTTTCCCCACCTCTTCCTTCGTTCCCTTTCTGACATTCTTTACCCACCTCTTCCTTCGTTCCCTTTCTGACATTCTTTCCCCACATCTTCCTTCCATGTCTCACATTCTTTCCCCACCTCTTCCTTCGTTCCCTTTCTGACATTCTTTACCCACCTCTTCCTTCCTTCCTTCTCTCAAATTCTTTCCTCACCTTTCCTTCCTTCCCACTCTCACATTCTTTCCCCAACTCTTCCTTCCTTCCGTCTCTCAGATTTTTCCCAGCCTCTTCCTTACATCACTGTTTCACATTTTCTCCCCACCTCTTCCTTAGTTCCCTCTCTCACAATTTCCCCAACTCTTCCTTCCTTCCCTCTCTCACATTCTTTCACCACTTCTTCCTTCCTTCCCTCTATCACATTCTTTCCCCAGCTCTTACTTCCTTCCCTCTCTCACATTCATTCCCCACCTCTTCCTTCCCTCTCTCACATTCTTTCCCCTCATATTCCTTCCCTGTCTTACATTCTTTCCCCACCTTTCCTTCATTCCCTCTCTCACATTTTTTCCCCACCTCTGCCTTCCTTCCCGCTCTCACATTCTTTCCCCACCTCTTTCTTCCTACCCTCTCACACATTCTTTCCCTCATCTTCCTTCCCTATCTCACATTCTTTCCCCACCTTTCCTTCCTTCCCTCTCTCACATTCATTACCCACCTCTTCTTTCTTTCCCTCTCACACATTCTGTCCACACCTCTTCTTTCCTTCTCCCACATGATTTCCACACCTCTTCCTTCATTCCCGCTCTCACATTCTCTCTCCATCTCTTCCTTCCTTCCATCTCTCACATTTTTTCCAGATGTCTTCCTTCCTTCCCTCTCTCACATTCATTACCCACCTCTTCCTTCCCTCTCTTACATTCTTTCCCCTCATATTCCTTCCCTGTCTCACATTCTTTCACCACCTTTCCTTCCTTCGCTCTTTCACATTTTTTACCATCCACTTCCTTCCTTCCTGCGCTCACATTCGTTCCCCAACTCTTCCTTCCTTCCCTCTCTCACATTATTTCCCCAGCTCTTCCTACCTACACTCTCTCGCATTCTTTCCCCTCATCTTCCTTCCATGTCTCACATTCTCTCCCCACCTCTTCCTTACATCCCTCTCTCACATTCTTTCCCCACCTCTTCCTTCGTTCCCTTTCTGACATTCTTTACCCACCTCTTCCTTCGTTCCCTTTCTGACATTCTTTCCCCACATCTTCCTTCCATGTCTCACATTCTTTCCCCACCTCTTCCTTCGTTCCCTTTCTGACATTCTTTACCCACCTCTTCCTTCCTTCCTTCTCTCAAATTCTTTCCTCACCTTTCCTTCCTTCCCACTCTCACATTCTTTCCCCAACTCTTCCTTCCTTCCGTCTCTCAGATTTTTCCCAGCCTCTTCCTTACATCACTGTTTCACATTTTCTCCCCACCTCTTCCTTAGTTCCCTCTCTCACAATTTCCCCAACACTTCCTTCCTTCCCTCTCTCACATTCTTTCACCACTTCTTCCTTCCTTCCCTCTATCACATTCTTTCCCCAGCTCTTACTTCCTTCCCTCTCTCACATTCATTCCCCACCTCTTCCTTCCCTCTCTCACATTCTTTCCCCTCATATTCCTTCCCTGTCTTACATTCTTTCCCCACCTTTCCTTCATTCCCTCTCTCACATTTTTTCCCCACCTCTGCCTTCCTTCCCGCTCTCACATTCTTTCCCCACCTCTTTCTTCCTACCCTCTCACACATTCTTTCCCCTCATCTTCCTTCCCTATCTCACATTCTTTCCCCACCTTTCCTTCCTTCCCTCTCTCACATTCATTACCCACCTCTTCTTTCTTTCCCTCTCACACATTCTGTCCACACCTCTTCTTTCCTTCTCTCACATGATTTCCACACCTCTTCCCTCGTTCCATCTCTCTCACACATATTTTCCCCACCTCTTCCTTTGTTCACCTCTCTCACATTCTTTCCCAACATCTTCCTTACCTCTCTCACAATCATTCCCCACCACATCCTTCCTTCCTTCTCTCACATTCTTTCCCCACCTCTTCCATCCTTCCCTCTCTCACATGCTTTACACATCTCTTCCTTCCATCCCTCTCTCACATTCTTTCCACACCTCTTCCTTCCATCCCTCTCTCACATTCTTTCCCAACCTCTTCCTTCCTTCACTCTCTGACATTCTTTCCCCACCTCTTCCTTCCATCCCTCTCTCACATTTTTTCCAGATGTCTTCCTTCCTTCTCTCACACTCTTCCTCACAGCTTCCTTACTTCCCTCTCTCACATTCTTTCCCAACATCTTCCTTCCCTCTCTCACAATCTTTCCCCAACACTTCCTTCCTTCCCACTCTCAAATTCATTCCCCACATATTCCTTCCCTCTCTCACATTCTTTCACCACCTTTCCTTCCTTCCCTCCTTCACATTTTTTGCCATCCACTTCCTTCCTTCCTGCGCTAACATTCGTTCCCCACCTATTCCTTCCTTCCCTCTCTCACATGCTTTACACACCGCTTCCTTCCATCCCTCTCTCACATTCTTTCCCAACCTCTTCCTTCCTTCACTCTCTGACATTCTTTCCCCACCTCTTCCTTCGTTCCGTCTCTCTCTCACATTCTTTCCCCACCTCTTCCTTCCTTCCCACTTACACATTTTGTCCCCACCTATTCCTTCCTTCCCTCTCTCACATTCATTCCCCACATCTTCCATCCCTCTCTCACATTCTTTCCCCACCTCTTCCTTCGTTCCCTTTCTAACATTCTTTACCCACCTCTTACTTCCTTCCTTCTCTCAAATTCTTTCCTCACCTTTCCTTACTTCCCACTCTCTCATTCTTTCCACACCACTTCCTTCCTTCCATCTCTCTCTCACATACATTCCCCACCGCTTCCGTCCTTCCCTCTCTCACATTCTTTCAAGCAACTTCCTTCCCTCTCTCACATTCTTTCCAACAACTTCCTTCCCTCTCTCACATTCTTTCCCCTACTCTTCCTTCCTTCCCTCTCTCACATTCTTTCACCACCATTCCTTCATTCCCTCTCTCACATTTTTTCCCCACCTCTGCCTTCCTTCCCGCTCTCACATTCTTTCCCCACCTCTTTCTTCCTACCCTCTCACACATTCTTTCCCCTCTTCTTCCTTCCCTGTCTCACATTCTTTCCCCACATTTCCTTCCTTCCCTCTCTCACATCCTTTCCCCACCTCTTCCTTCCTTCCTGCTCTCACATTCTTTCCCCACCTCCGCCTTCCTTCCCTCTCTCACATTCTTTCCCCATCTCTTCCTTCCCACCCTCTCGCACATTCTTTCCCCTCATCTTCCTTCCCTCTCTCACATTCTTTCCCCTCATCTTCCTTCCATGTCTCACATTCTTTCCCCACCTCTTCCTTCGTTCCCTTTCTGACATTCTTTACCCACCTCTTCCTTCGTTCCTTCTCTCAAATTCTTTCCTCACCTTTCCTTCCTTCCTGCTCTCACATTCTTTCCCCACCTCCGCCTTCGTTCCCTCTCTCACATTCTTTCCAGCAACTTCCTGCCCTCTCTCACATGCTATCCCCAACTCTTCCTTCCTTCCCACTCTCACATTCTTTCCCCACCTCTTCCTTCCTTCCCTCTCTTTCTCACATTCTTTCTCAACCTCTTCCTTCCATCCCTCTCTCACATTCTTTCCCCACCTCTTACTTCCTTCCCTCTCTCTCTGACATTCTTTCCCAACCTCTTCCTTCATTCCCTCTCACACATTCTTTCCCCTCATCTTCCTTCCCTGTCTCACATTCTTTCCTCACCTCTTCCTTCGTTCCCTTTCTAACATTCTTTACCCACCTCTTACTTCCTTCCTTCTCTCAAATTCTTTCCTCACCTTTCCTTCCTTCCCGCTCTCACATTCTTTCCCCACCTCTTCATTCCTTCACTCTCTGACATTCTTTCCCCAGCTCTTACTTCCTTCCCTCTCTCACATTCATTCCCCACATCTTCCTTCCCTCTCTTACATTCTTTCCCCTCATATTCCTTCCCTGTCTCACATTCTTTCACCACCTTTCCTTCCTTCGCTCTTTCACATTTTTTACCATCCACTTCCTTCCTTCCTGCGCTCACATTCGTTCCCCAACTCTTCCTTCCTTCCCTCTCTCACATTATTTCCCCAGCTCTTCCTACCTATCCTCTCTCGCATTCTTTCCCCTCATCTTCCTTCCATGTCTCACATTCTCTCCCCACCTCTTCCTTACATTCCTCTCTCACATTCTTTCCCCACCTCTTCCTTCGTTCCCTTTCTGACATTCTTTACACACCTCTTCCTTCGTTCCCTTTCTGACATTCTTTCCCCACATCTTCCTTCCATGTCTCACATTCTTTCCCCACCTCTTCCTTCGTTCCCTTTCTGACATTCTTTACCCACCTCTTCCTTCCTTCCTTCTCTCAAATTCTTTCCTCACCTTTCCTTCCTTCCCACTCTCACATTCTTTCCCCACCTCTTCCTTCCTTCACTCTCTGACATTCGTTCCCCAACTCTTCCTTCCTTCCGTCTCTCAGATTTTTCCCAGCCTCTTCCTTACATCACTGTTTCACATTTTCTCCCCACCTCTTCCTTAGTTCCCTCTCTCACAATTTCCCCAACTCTTCCTTCCTTCCCTCTCTCACATTCTTTCCCCACCTCTGCCTTCCTTCCCGCTCTCACATTCTTTCCCCACCTCTTTCTTCCTACCCTCTCACACATTCTTTCCCCTCATCTTCCTTCCCTATCTCACATTCTTTCCCCACCTTTCCTTCCTTCCCTCTCTCACATTCATTACCCACCTCTTCTTTCTTTCCCTCTCACACATTCTGTCCACACCTCTTCTTTCCTTCTCTCACATTATTTCCACACCTCTTCCTTCATTCCCGCTCTCACATTCTCTCTTCATCTCTTCCTTCCTTCCATCTCTCACATTTTTTCCAGATGTCTTCCTTCCTTACCTCTCTCACTCTCTTCCCCACCTGTTCCTTCCCTCTCGCACATTCTTCCCCACAGCTTCCTTACTTCCCACTCTCTCATTCTTTCCACACCACTTCCTTCCTTCCATCTCTCTCTCACATACATTCACCACCGCTTCCGTCCTTCCCTCTCTCACATTCTTTCAAGCAACTTCCTTCCCTCTCTCACATTCTTTCCAGCAACTTCCTTCCCTCTCTCACATGCTTTCCCCACATCTTCCTTCCTTCCCACTTACACATTTTGTCCCCACCTATTCCTTCCTTCCCTCTCTCACATTCATTCCCCACATCTTCCTTCCTTCTCTCACATTCTCTCCCCACCTCTTCCTTCCTTACCTCTCTCACATGCTTTCCACACCTCTTCCTTCCATCCCTCTCTCACATTCTTTCTGAACCTCTTCCTTCCTTCCCTCTCTCACATTCTTTCCCAACCTCTTGCTTCCTTCCCTCTCTCACAATCTTTCCACACCTCTTCCTTCCATCCCTCTCTCACATTCTTTCCCAACCTCTTCCTTCCTTCACTCTCTGACATTCTTTCCCCACCTCTTCCTTCCTTCCCTCTCTCTCTCACATTCTTTCCCCACCTCTTCCTTCCTTCCCTCTCTCTCTCACATGCTTTCTCCACATCTTCCTTCCTTCCCTCTCTCACATTTTTTCCAGGTCTTCCTTCCTTCTCTCACACTCTTCCTCACAGCTTCCTTACTTCCCTCTCTCACATTCTTTCCACACCACTTCCCTCGTTCCATCTCTCTCACACATATTTTCCCCACCTCTTCCTTTGTTCACCTCTCTCACATTCTTTCCCAACATCTTCCTTACCTCTCTCACAATCATTCCCCACCACATCCTTCCTTCCTTCTCTCACATTCTTTCCCCACCTCTTCCTTCCTTCCCTCTCTCACATGCTTTACACATCTCTTCCTTCCATCCCTCTCTCACATTCTTTCCACACCTCTTCCTTCCATCCCTCTCTCACATTCTTTCCCAACCTCTTCCTTCCTTCACTCTCTGACATTCTTTCCCCACCTCTTCCTTCCATCCCTCTCTCACATTTTTTCCAGATGTCTTCCTTCCTTCTCTCACACTCTTCCTCACAGCTTCCTTACTTCCCTCTCTCACATTCTTTCCCAACATCTTCCTTCCCTCTCTCACAATCTTTCCCCAACACTTCCTTCCTTCCCCCTCTCAAATTCATTCCCCACATATTCCTTCCCTCTCTCACATTCTTTCACCACCTTTCCTTCCTTCCCTCCTTCACATTTTTTGCCATCCACTTCCTTCCTTCCTGCGCTAACATTCGTTCCCCACCTATTCCTTCCTTCCCTCTCTCACATGCTTTACACACCGCTTCCTTCCATCCCTCTCTCACATTCTTTCCCAACCTCTTCCTTCCTTCACTCTCTGACATTCTTTCCCCACCTCTTCCTTCGTTCCGTCTCTCTCTCACATTCTTTCCCCACCTCTTCCTTCCTTCCCACTTACACATTTTGTCCCCACCTATTCCTTCCTTCCCTCTCTCACATTCATTCCCCACATCTTCCATCCCTCTCTCACATTCTTTCCCCACCTCTTCCTTCTTTCCCTTTCTAACATTCTTTACCCACCTCTTACTTCCTTCCTTCTCTCAAATTCTTTCCTCACCTTTCCTTACTTCCCACTCTCTCATTCTTTCCACACCACTTCCTTCCTTCCATCTCTCTCTCACATACATTCCCCACCGCTTCCGTCCTTCCCTCTCTCACATTCTTTCAAGCAACTTCCTTCCCTCTCTCACATTCTTTCCAACAACTTCCTTCCCTCTCTCACATTCTTTCCCCTACTCTTCCTTCCTTCCCTCTCTCACATTCTTTCACCACCATTCCTTCATTCCCTCTCTCACATTTTTTCCCCACCTCTGCCTTCCTTCCCGCTCTCACATTCTTTCCCCACCTCTTTCTTCCTACCCTCTCACACATTCTTTCCCCTCTTCTTCCTTCCCTGTCTCACATTCTTTCCCCACATTTCCTTCCTTCCCTCTCTCACATCCTTTCCCCACCTCTTCCTTCCTTCCTGCTCTCACATTCTTTCCCCACCTCCGCCTTCCTTCCCTCTCTCACATTCTTTCCCCATCTCTTCCTTCCCACCCTCTCGCACATTCTTTCCCCTCATCTTCCTTCCCTCTCTCACATTCTTTCCCCTCATCTTCCTTCCATGTCTCACATTCTTTCCCCACCTCTTCCTTCGTTCCCTTTCTGACATTCTTTACCCACCTCTTCCTTCCTTCCTTCTCTCAAATTCTTTCCTCACCTTTCCTTCCTTCCTGCTCTCACATTCTTTCCCCACCTCCGCCTTCGTTCCCTCTCTCACATTCTTTCCAGCAACTTCCTGCCCTCTCTCACATGCTATCCCCAACTCTTCCTTCCTTCCCACTCTCACATTCTTTCCCCACCTCTTCCTTCCTTCCCTCTCTTTCTCACATTCTTTCTCAACCTCTTCCTTCCATCCCTCTCTCACATTCTTTCCCCACCTCTTACTTCCTTCCCTCTCTCTCTGACATTCTTTCCCAACCTCTTCCTTCGTTCCCTCTCACACATTCTTTCCCCTCATCTTCCTTCCCTGTCTCACATTCTTTCCTCACCTCTTCCTTCGTTCCCTTTCTAACATTCTTTACCCACCTCTTACTTCCTTCCTTCTCTCAAATTCTTTCCTCACCTTTCCTTCCTTCCCGCTCTCACATTCTTTCCCCACCTCTTCATTCCTTCACTCTCTGACATTCTTTCCCCAGCTCTTACTTCCTTCCCTCTCTCACATTCATTCCCCACATCTTCCTTCCCTCTCTTACATTCTTTCCCCTCATATTCCTTCCCTGTCTCACATTCTTTCACCACCTTTCCTTCCTTCGCTCTTTCACATTTTTTACCATCCACTTCCTTCCTTCCTGCGCTCACATTCGTTCCCCAACTCTTCCTTCCTTCCCTCTCTCACATTATTTCCCCAGCTCTTCCTACCTATCCTCTCTCGCATTCTTTCCCCTCATCTTCCTTCCATGTCTCACATTCTCTCCCCACCTCTTCCTTACATTCCTCTCTCACATTCTTTCCCCACCTCTTCCTTCGTTCCCTTTCTGACATTCTTTACACACCTCTTCCTTCGTTCCCTTTCTGACATTCTTTCCCCACATCTTCCTTCCATGTCTCACATTCTTTCCCCACCTCTTCCTTCGTTCCCTTTCTGACATTCTTTACCCACCTCTTCCTTCCTTCCTTCTCTCAAATTCTTTCCTCACCTTTCCTTCCTTCCCACTCTCACATTCTTTCCCCACCTCTTCCTTCCTTCACTCTCTGACATTCGTTCCCCAACTCTTCCTTCCTTCCGTCTCTCAGATTTTTCCCAGCCTCTTCCTTACATCACTGTTTCACATTTTCTCCCCACCTCTTCCTTAGTTCCCTCTCTCACAATTTCCCCAACTCTTCCTTCCTTCCCTCTCTCACATTCTTTCCCCACCTCTGCCTTCCTTCCCGCTCTCACATTCTTTCCCCACCTCTTTCTTCCTACCCTCTCACACATTCTTTCCCCTCATCTTCCTTCCCTATCTCACATTCTTTCCCCACCTTTCCTTCCTTCCCTCTCTCACATTCATTACCCACCTCTTCTTTCTTTCCCTCTCACACATTCTGTCCACACCTCTTCTTTCCTTCTCTCACATTATTTCCACACCTCTTCCTTCATTCCCGCTCTCACATTCTCTCTTCATCTCTTCCTTCCTTCCATCTCTCACATTTTTTCCAGATGTCTTCCTTCCTTACCTCTCTCACTCTCTTCCCCACCTGTTCCTTCCCTCTCGCACATTCTTCCCCACAGCTTCCTTACTTCCCACTCTCTCATTCTTTCCACACCACTTCCTTCCTTCCATCTCTCTCTCACATACATTCACCACCGCTTCCGTCCTTCCCTCTCTCACATTCTTTCAAGCAACTTCCTTCCCTCTCTCACATTCTTTCCAGCAACTTCCTTCCCTCTCTCACATGCTTTCCCCACATCTTCCTTCCTTCCCACTTACACATTTTGTCCCCACCTATTCCTTCCTTCCCTCTCTCACATTCATTCCCCACATCTTCCTTCCTTCTCTCACATTCTCTCCCCACCTCTTCCTTCCTTACCTCTCTCACATGCTTTCCACACCTCTTCCTTCCATCCCTCTCTCACATTCTTTCTGAACCTCTTCCTTCCTTCCCTCTCTCACATTCTTTCCCAACCTCTTGCTTCCTTCCCTCTCTCACAATCTTTCCACACCTCTTCCTTCCATCCCTCTCTCACATTCTTTCCCAACCTCTTCCTTCCTTCACTCTCTGACATTCTTTCCCCACCTCTTCCTTCCTTCCCTCTCTCTCTCACATTCTTTCCCCACCTCTTCCTTCCTTCCCTCTCTCTCTCACATGCTTTCTCCACATCTTCCTTCCTTCCCTCTCTCACATTTTTTCCAGGTCTTCCTTCCTTCTCTCACACTCTTCCTCACAGCTTCCTTACTTCCCTCTCTCACATTCTTTCCACACCACTTCCCTCGTTCCATCTCTCTCACACATATTTTCCCCACCTCTTCCTTTGTTCACCTCTCTCACATTCTTTCCCAACATCTTCCTTACCTCTCTCACAATCATTCCCCACCACATCCTTCCTTCCTTCTCTCACATTCTTTCCCCACCTCTTCCTTCCTTCCCTCTCTCACATGCTTTACACATCTCTTCCTTCCATCCCTCTCTCACATTCTTTCCACACCTCTTCCTTCCATCCCTCTCTCACATTCTTTCCCAACCTCTTCCTTCCTTCACTCTCTGACATTCTTTCCCCACCTCTTCCTTCCATCCCTCTCTCACATTTTTTCCAGATGTCTTCCTTCCTTCTCTCACACTCTTCCTCACAGCTTCCTTACTTCCCTCTCTCACATTCTTTCCCAACATCTTCCTTCCCTCTCTCACAATCTTTCCCCAACACTTCCTTCCTTCCCCCTCTCAAATTCATTCCCCACATATTCCTTCCCTCTCTCACATTCTTTCACCACCTTTCCTTCCTTCCCTCCTTCACATTTTTTGCCATCCACTTCCTTCCTTCCTGCGCTAACATTCGTTCCCCACCTATTCCTTCCTTCCCTCTCTCACATGCTTTACACACCGCTTCCTTCCATCCCTCTCTCACATTCTTTCCCAACCTCTTCCTTCCTTCACTCTCTGACATTCTTTCCCCACCTCTCCTTCGTTCCGTCTCTCTCTCACATTCTTTCCCACCTCTTCCTTCCTTCCCACTTACACATTTTGTCCCCACCTATTCCTTCCTTCCCTCTCTCACATTCATTCCCCACATCTTCCTTCCTTCTCTCACATTCTCTCCCCACCTCTTCCTTCCTTACCTCTCTCACATGCTTTCCACACCTCTTCCTTCCATCCCTCTCTCACATTCTTTCTGAACCTCTTCCTTCCTTCCCTCTCTCACATTCTTTCCCAACCTCTTGCTTCCTTCCCTCTCTCACAATCTTTCCACACCTCTTCCTTCCATCCCTCTCTCACATTCTTTCCCAACCTCTTCCTTCCTTCACTCTCTGACATTCTTTCCCCACCCTCTTCCTTCCTTCCCTCTCTCTCTCACATTCTTTCCCCACCTCTTCCTTCCTTCCCTCTCTCTCTCACATGCTTTCTCCACATCTTCCTTCCTTCCCTCTCTCACATTTTTCCAGGTCTTCCTTCCTTCTCTCACACTCTTCCTCACAGCTTCCTTACTTCCCTCTCTCACATCTTTCCACACCACTTCCCTCGTTCCATCTCTCTCACACATATTTTCCCACCTCTTCCTTTGTTCACCTCTCTCACATTCTTTCCCAACATCTTCCTTACCTCTCTCACAATCATTCCCCACCACATCCTTCCTTCCTTCTCTCACATTCTTTCCCCACCTCTTCCTTCCTTCCCTCTCTCACATGCTTAACACATCTCTTCCTTCCATCCCTCTCTCACATTCATTCCACACCTCTTCCTTCCATCCCTCTCTCACATTCTTTCCAACCTCTTCCTTCCTTCACTCTCTGACATTCTTTCCCCACCTCTTCCTTCCATCCCTCTCTCACATTTTTTCCAGATGTCTTCCTTCCTTCTCTCACACTCTTCCTCACAGCTTCCTTACTTCCCTCTCTCACATTCTTTTCCCAACATCTTCCTTCCTCTCTCACAATCTTTCCCCAACACTTCCTTCCTTCCCCCTCTCAAATTCATTCCCACATATTCCTTCCCTCTCTCACATTCTTTCACCACCTTTCCTTCCTTCCCTCCTTCACATTTTTTGCCATCCACTTCCTTCCTTCCTGCGCTAACATTCGTTCCCCACCTATTCCTTCCTTCCCTCTCTCACATGCTTTACACACCGCTTCCTTCCATCCCTCTCTCACATTCTTTCCCAACCTCTTCCTTCCTTCACTCTCTGACATTCTTTCCCCACCTCTTCCTTCGTTCCGTCTCTCTCTCACATTCTTTCCCCCACCTCTTCCTTCCTTCCCCACTTACACATTTGTCCCCACCTATTCCTTCCTTCCCTCTCTCACATTCATTCCCCACATCTTCCATCCCTCTCTCACATTCTTTCCCCACTCTTCCTTCTTTCCCTTTCTAACATTCTTTACCCACTCTTACTTCCTTCCTTCTCTCAAATTCTTTCCTCACCTTTCCTTACTTCCCACTCTCTCATTCTTTCCACACCACTTCCTTCCTTCCATCTCTCTCTCACATACATTCCCCACCGCTTCCGTCCTTCCCTCTCTCACATTCTTTCAAGCAACTTCCTTCCCTCTCTCACATTCTTTCCAACAACTTCCTTCCCTCTCTCACATTCTTTCCCCTACTCTTCCTTCCTTCCCTCTCTCACATTCTTTCACCACCATTCCTTCATTCCCTCTCTCACATTTTTCCCCACCTCTGCCTTCCTTCCCGCTCTCACATTCTTTCCCCACCTCTTTCTTCCTACCCTCTCACACATTCTTTCCCCTCTTCTTCCTTCCCTGTCTCACATTCTTTCCCCACATTTCCTTCCTTCCCTCTCTCACATCCTTTCCCCACCTCTTCCTTCCTTCCTGCTCTCACATTCTTTCCCCCACCTCCGCCTTCTTCCCTCTCTCACATTCTTTCCCCATCTCTTCCTTCCACCCTCTCGCACATTCTTTCCCCTCATCTTCCTTCCCTCTCTCACATTCTTTCCTCCCATCTTCCTTCCATGTCTCACATTCTTTCCCCACCTCTTCCTTCGTTCCCTTTCTGACATTCTTTACCCACCTCTTCCTTCCTTCCTTCTCTCAAATTCTTTCCTCACCTTTCCTTCCTTCCTGCTCTCACATTCTTTCCCCACCTCCGCCTTCGTTCCCTCTCTCACATTCTTTCCAGCACTTCCTGCCTGCCCTCTCACATGCTATCCCCAACTCTTCCTTCCTTCCCACTCTCACATTCTTTCCCCACCTCTTCCTTCCTTCCCTCTCTTTCTCACATTCTTTCTCAACCTCTTCCTTCCATCCTCTCTCACATTCTTTCCCCACCTCTTACTTCCTTCCCTCTCTCTCTGACATTCTTTCCCAACCTCTTCCTTCGTTCCCTCTCACAACATTCTTTCCCCTCATCTTCCTTCCCTGTCTCACATTCTTTCCTCACCTCTTCCTTCGTTCCCTTTCTAACATTCTTTACCCACCTCTTACTT